>NC_138536.1:9251003-9527810 GCF_964234715.1 Podarcis melisellensis
ATTTGTGCTGAGGACACTACCAGTGCTGCTTTCAGCTCATCCTTCAGAGTCACTTTCTGCTCATCGGGGACGCAGCCTCAGGGCAGGGCCTGTCACTGACACAATGGCCCCTTTCGGGAGAAAGACACTTCCTCCAACTCAAAGAGAAAGCTCTGGCTGCGGGTGTGATTTTTGGAGGCAGGGTGGCGAAAGCAAGTAATAAGGAGACACTTGGCCCTGTCAGAGAGATTCAGGGGAAGACGGTGCTCTTCAGAGATGCCATAATCGCAATCTGCATCTCGGCGTGGCTTGTTAAGACCTATAATAATAATAATAATTTATTATTTGTACCCCGCCCATCTGGCTGGGTTTCCCCCAGCCACTCTGGGCAGCTTCCACAGAAACTAAAAATACACTAAAATATCACACATTAAAAACTTCTCTGAACAGGGCTGCCTTAGGATGTCTTCTCAATGTGAGGTAGTTGTTTATCGCTTTGACATCTGATGGGAGGGCGTTCCACAGGGAGGGCACCACTACCGAGAAGGCCCTCTGCATGGTAACTTGGCTTCTTGCAGTGAGGGAACTGCCAAAAGGCCCTCCGTGCTGGACCTCAGTGTCCGGGCAGAACGATGGGGGTGCAGACGCTCCTTCAGGTCTACTGGGCCGAGGCCGTTTAGGGCTTTAAAGGTCAACACCAACACTTTGAATTGTGCTCGGAAACGTACTGGGAGCCAACGTAGGTCTTTCAAGACTGGTGCTATATGGCCCTGGCAGCCACTCCCAGTCACCAGTCTAGCTGCCGCATTCTGGATTAGTTGTAGTTTCCAGGTCACCTTCAAAGGTAGCCCCACGTAGAGCGCATTGCAGTAGTCCAAGCGGGAGATAACCAGAGCATGCACCACTCTGGTGAGACAGTCCGTGGGCAGGTAGGGTCTCAGCCTGCGTACCAGATGGAGCTGGTACACAGCTGCCCTGGATACAGAATTGACCTGCACCTCCATGGACAGCTGTGAGTCCAAAATGACTCCCAGGCTGCGCACCTGGTCCTTCAGGGCACAGTTACCCCAGTCAGGACCAGGGAGTCCTCCATACCAGCCCGCCCCTGTCCCCCAAAAACAGTACTTCTGTCTTGTCAGGATTCAACCTCAATCCATTAGCCACCATCCATCCTCCAACTGCATCCAGGCACTCACACAGAATCTTCACCGCCTTCACTGGTTCGCCTTCACTATCCGGCAGCTTGCTTGTTTGGGGAAGGGCCGTAGCCCAACAGTAGGGCATCCATGCTTTGCAGGGACATAAGAACAGCCTGTTGGGTCAGATGGCCTTGGGAAACCAGCAAGCATCCCTTGACCACAAGAGCCACTCCTGGGGTTTCCACAGCTGGTATTCAGAACCATTGCTGCCTCTAGCTGTGGAGGTTGGAACAGGAAGAAGAAGAAGAAGTATGTGGGAATGTTCAGGAATGGAAGAGAGGATATATTGTTCGATTATAGCCTTTCCAACTTGTGTTAACAAGTTCGCCATTTTAGCAGAGTAACATTCCCCCTTTTAAACTCACAGCGGATGCGTTTGCTCAGGCTCGCTAAAGCCTCTGTTATAAATGTTCTGGTATTACCCCTTATACCCTCATAAAAGATAAGACATGACACAGTCTTCTATAAAAGTATAAAAAGAGTTTACTCACATTCTGTTCACCATCGGATCCCAGAAGGCAGACTTAGCTTAGAAAAGTAACATATACCTGGAAACTATCTCATAAGGAGACAGTCCCTTTGGACTGGAGGCCAAGAGAGCATCTTTGGCTAAGCAGATGTTGCTTCTTCGATGCATGTAGTCAAAGAGAGAGAGATGGCTGCCCTGCCCTGTGCTTTTGTCCTTACCTGCACAGGTGAGGCCACGCCCACCTCTAGTCACATGCAGAGGAAGTCTGTCCCAGCCCAGGAGGAAACAGGAAGTTGACCCGCTGGCTAGACAAAAATTCCTCCCCAGGTGTAAACATGTTCACTCTAGGAATGTTGTACTTGACTGCTCTTGTGTTTCACATCCCACAAAGAAGAAGATGAAGAAGAAGAAGAAGAAGAGAAGGAGGAGGAGGAGTTTGGATTTGATATCCCCACTTTATCGCTACCCGAAGGAGTCTCAAAGTGACTAACGGTCTCCTCTTCCTTCCCCACAACAAACACTCTGGGAGGTGAGTGGGGCTGAGAGGACTTCAGAGAAGTGTGACTGGCCCAAGGTCACCCAGCTGCTGCAGGTGGAGGAGCGGGGAAGCGAACCCGGTTCACCAGATTACGAGTCCACCGCTCTTAACCACTACAGCATGTTGACTCAGGAGTTTGTCGAACCCTCTTGTTATAAGAATTCTAAGGTCTCAAATCCAAACTGAATGTTCATAAATGTACAAGGCAAACACATACATAAGTATACAGTGCTACCTCGGGTTAAGAACTTAATTTGTTCTGGAGGTCATTCTTAACCTGAAACTGTTCTTAAACTGAAGTACCACTTTGGCTAATGGGGCCTCCCGCTGCCACCGCACGATTTCTGTTCTCATCCTGAAGCAAAGTTCTTAACTCGAAGCACTATTTCTGGGTCAGCGGTGTCTGTAACCTGAAGCGTATGTAACCTGAAGGGGTATGTAACCCGATACCACTGTATAAGCCACATGCCCGAAATAGTACGGGAGAGCAATCCTGAAGCCATTTTGACTCTCCCAAATTGACTTCAAATATTTCTCTGCAAATAGGAAGGAAATGGGGAAGCCTCCCCATTGTCTTTTTGCTTGCAAATCCTGTCTTAAGGGCGTATCTCTGTATGAATAGGGTGATCCTGTGATCTGGATTCAGGAACTAAAGTATTAATCATCACAAAAGAATGGCCAGGCTGCCCAGGTAGAACAATCAGTGGCCATTATCAGGTATCCTGGAAGGCAGGATTTCTGCTGTAGATGACCTCCTTCAGTGATGTATATATGATGTTTTGTGGGGTGGTCTTGGGCTACAGGGTGGGCAGTTTCAAAAGTCTGTATAAGAGCTTGCACACCAATTGTTATGTACTGAGTGAATCGGATCCAAAATGCAGCGGTCTGATTGGTCCTAGAACAATAGGATCCAGAATGCAGCGGTCTGATTGGTCCTAGAACAATAGGATCCAGAATGCAGCAGTCTGATTGGTCCACAGGAGCCACCCAATCCAGCTCCAGGTGGAAGTGAATCCGCAACCTGATTGGCCTACAGGAGAATCCCAGAATTAGCCAATCACCATGGGGCCCATTGTGTAAATAATGTATCGTATTTTTTGCTCTATAAAACTCACTTTTTCCCTCCTAAAAAGTAAGGGGAAATGTGTGTGCGTCTTATGGAGCGAATGCAGGCTGCGCAGCTATCCCAGAAGCCAGAACAGCAAAAGGGATTTCTGTGCAGCGATCCCTCTTGTTGTTCTGGCTTCTGAGATTCAGAATATTTTTTTCTTGTTTTCCTCTTCCGAAAACTAGGTGCATCTTATGGTCTGGTGTGTCTTACAGAGCGAAAAATACGGGTTGTTCCTTTGGTCGGCCGTCATGGCCCTTCGCTTCATCAAATCTGGCCCTCTTTGAAAAAAGTTTGGACACCACTGCAATAAATCAGTACCCCATACCATATCCAAAACAAATCAGTTGGGCAGGTAAGCTTGCGATTCATTTCTTTCAGAACAGGTGAGTTCAAAAGAAATTGCAAGAATTATACGTAAACATTCAAACTTTTATTCCTATTGTGTGAAAGTTGGTGAAGTTGTCTTCCCCAGTATGACCTTGTGGGATCCTTTGCCTGTTGGTCAATTCTTTTAATAACCCACCTCCTTCTGTAAAGGCTTTGCATAGTTAGAAAGGCAGAATGGCCAACCGGTCAGGGATGTTGTTAAAGTGGGCATCCCGCATTGTCTGGGGAGGCAGACTAGATGAGCTTTGGAGTACCTTCTGACCCAACGATCACAGAATCATTGAATTGGACGGGGGGTATCTAGTCCAACCCCCTTGCAATGTATGAATATTCCTCTGTCCCTTACGGGGTTCGAACCAGCAACCTTGGCGTTCTCAGCACTAAGCAACTGAGCAGTCCAGTTGCATCTAATGCAATGGGTTGGATCCAAAGTCATAACTCAGAGCTGGACCATTGAAATCAATTGAGGGGATGAGCAAGTTACCTCCATTCACTTCAATAGCTTTACTCTGAGAACTTTGTTGGACGGCACCCTATGGCAAGGGTTCCCAAACTGAGTGGAACCCCCACTGGGGCGCAGTGAGCTGCCAAGAGGCGAGGGGGCAGCCAGGGGGTGCTGGAGATGTCAATGACTATTAGACTTTGAAATCAAGTTTGGATCAAGTTGATCTATTTCGTTGAATTCATGGAGCCGAATACAGCGGTACCTCGGGTTAAGTACTTAATTCGTTCCGGAGGTCCGTTCTTAACCTGACACTGTTCTTAACCTGAAGCACCACTTTAGCTAATGGGGCCTCCTGCTGCCGCCGCGTCACCAGAGCACGATTTCTGTTCTCATCCTGAAGCAAAGTTCTTAACCCTAGGTACTATTTCTGGGTTAGCGGAGTCTGTAACCTGAAGCGTCTGTAACATGAAGTGTAGGTAACTCGAGGTACCATTGTAGTTTTAATTGGACTTTGAATAAATGTGCAATTAACTGTTACTGTTTTGAGCATGGGTAGGCAAACTAAGGCCCGGGGGCCGGATTCGGCCCAATTGCCTTCTAAATCCAGCCCACGGACGGTCCGGGAATCAGCGTGTTTTTACATGAGTAGAATGTGTCCTCTGGGTTATTTGTGGGTCATAGGAATTCATTCATTTATTTTTTCATAATATAGTCCAGCCCCCCATGAGGTCTGAGGGACAGTGGACTGGCCCCCTGCTGAAAAGGTTTGCTGACCCCTAGTTTTGAGTCTTATTGTGGTATTATCTTCCTTAAAGGTAAAAGATACCCCTGCCCATCAGGACCAGTCGTGACCGACTCTAGGGTTGCGCGCTCATCTCGCTCAAGAGGCCGGGAGCTGGCGCCGTCCGAAGACACTTCCGGGTCACGTGGCCAGCGTGACGAAGCTGCTTTGGCGAGCCAGCACCAGCGCCGCACATGGAAACGCTGTTTAGCTTCCCGCTATAAAGCAGTCCCTATTTATCTACTTGCACTTAGGGGTGCTTTCGAACTGCTAGGTGGGCAGGAGCTGGGACCGAACGACAGGAGCTCACCCCGCCACGGGGATTCGAACCGCCCGACCTTTCAATGTTTTTTGTAGGGCAGGGAAAGGGGTGCTGGGGATCAGAGGACATGGGCTCCCCCAAAAAAGTCTGGGAACCACTGCCCTAAGGGCTTTTCAGAGGCATTTGGGTGGGTTACATTGAAGACCATGGTGTAAAAATTCCATTTTGAGCTGATCTACCAATGGGATTTCCTCCCCGCCCCCTCACAATATCCTCAAAACCTTTTTGCTTCCTTTCAGAATTCCTCAGATCTTCTTTCTGCAGTCTTCAAATTTCCCATTTCAGTTGGAATTTGGTGGCAAAAACTCTCTGCCTCTCTCTCTCACACACACAAAACTCCAGGCAATGAAAAAATCAGCATCCATGCTTATTAAATCTCCCATCTGGTATCTCCTTTATGAGGGGATGGTGTTTTCATGTTTCCAGCAGTGGGGAAATCTGTTCCGAGCACAGAGAAACAGAACATTTTGTGTGAGACCAGGGTTGTACTAGGTTTAGCAGTAATAGGAAATTCAGACTTTCTTTCTTTTTTTAAAGGCGGAGTGGGAGGGGGGGGGAAGATCCTTATGTAACAGTAGCCAGGTGTATTTTTTATATGATTTCCTTTAAAAATGATTCTCTTTTATTCAAGAGGAGAGGGAGCTCTAGCAAGCCAGCCTGATGCAGAAGGATTCTGCATGACATTTCAGAGATTTAAAATCAGGTCCAGTGTTCTGAACTGAGAGACACTTACAAATGATTTATTATTCCCCTCGCACCCCCCCCCCCCGATCTATACGTGTGCGCTCTCTCTCTCACACACACAAAATCACAGTAAGAATTTAAAGCGAAGGGTCTGCAAAATATTCACATTCAGTTGAGAAATATTTGGAAATTAATCCCTTTTCAGATTTATAAGCATGCGCACACACACTCGAGCAAATGCTAATAATTACCGTATTTTTTGCTCTATAAGACTCACTTTTCCCCTCCTAAAAAGTAAGGGGAAATGTGTGTGCGTCTTATGGAGCGAATGCAGGCTGCGCAGCTATCCCAGAAGCCAGAACAGCAAGAGGGATTGCTGCTTTCGCTGCGCAGGGATCCCTCTTGCTGTTCTGGCTTCTGAGATTCAGAATATTTTTTCCCTTGTTTTCCTCCTCCAAAAACTAGGTGTGTCTTGTGGTCTGGTGCGTCTTATAGAGCAAAAAATACGGCACACAATAAAATAAAATACATAATGTTGGTTAACTGGAAGAGAAAGGGAGGACAGGGTGAACTCAAATCCTACTCACCGCAGACCCAGTGAAAAGAATGGGTCTAAGTTTGTCCATTTCTATGGGTCCTGAGGGTTAATTCAGTCTACTGAATCTCTCTTTTTTATAATAATTTTTATTGAGTTTTCCATATTTATCATAATCACATTTTGTTACATACAATAATAACCTTAAACATTGCTCAACTGAGCACCGGCCTCCTTTCCTCACTCTTTCTGACTTCCAAACATCTTTACTAAATTCTTAGCATCTCTATAAACTGCTTTTTACTTTCTATCTTCCTTTAACATTTCACCTCGTTATATGTAAATCAGCTCCTTATATTCACATTACAAAACAGTTCAACTCAAACCTACAAGCGTTTTCAAACGTTTGCAATTTTCTTTCATATAAAATATAAATTTGCTCCAGTCCTTTTGGAACAGTTTGTCACACCGATTCCTGATCTTCCCCCTCAGCTTTGCCAATTCTACATATTCCACCATCTTTATCTGCCATTCTTCCAGTGTTAGAAGTTCCTTCTGGTTCCATAAGACTCTTAATCTCAGGGTTGTGGGTGAAACATTGCAGGGGGCTGGACTAGATGACTCTCGTGGTCCCTCTAAAATTCCACGATTCTACTCAGAATAGGACTCACATTGAACGTAACCCCTCAAAAAGAAGGAGATACCACTTCAGGCTGAATAAACAGGAAGGGTATGATTTTTTTTGCTCATAAAGGGTTATCATACGACAACTGAACATATAGCTCAAGTTCAGAATCAGAGGGACGGCTTTGGAATGGTCATAGGCCTTGCCTGAATGCAGAAAGTCCCAAATTTGATCCCCATCATCTCCAAACCCTGTCATGCCCACTGCCTTCTCTGCATCAGATTGCAGGAGCAGGTCCCCAGTTTGGGGTTGTTTCTGGATCCAGTCACTGACACCTCCAGTGGCCTCCGTGGCTGGAAGTCAACTGCAACTGGCTCAACAGCTATAGCCGTCCCTGGACTGAGAGAGCCTTGCCCGAGTCATTCATGGGTTGATTCCTGCATTGCAGAGGGTTTGACTTGATGATTCTATGACCTAGGACTCATCTACACCGCTGCAAATAAAACGTTTTAAATGTGTTGTAAAGTGCAAAATACAAATGTGTCACTAGATGGCGACAGAAGGTCTTCTTTCTTGGCGATCATTGTCTTCCATGAACGCGGTCTTAACAGTGGATCCGTAAGTGATTGTGGAAGCCAATTCTGGATCCACACATCCTTCCACAGTGGGGACATAGGTCATAGGTTTCCGGGTGGGAGTTGATCCTGGTGAGGGTTTGCAAAGCATGCCTTCCTCTTAGCTGCATTATGCAGCTAAGAACCACCTTCTTCTTCTTCTTCTTCTTCTTCTTCTTCTTCTTCTTCTTCTTCTTCTTCTTCTTCTTCTTCTTCTTCTTCTTCTTCTATCCCTCATAGCTGAGTAAGATTGTCTTCCATAAACATGGTTTTAACAATGAGTCCTTAGGTGACTGTGGAGGCCAATTCTGGACCCACACGTCCTTCCACAGTGGGGACATTGGTTTCCGGGCGGGAGTTGATCACGGTGTGGATTTTCCAAGCGTGCTTTCCTCTTAGCACGTTTCTCCCTTGCGTCCCGAGTTTGAGTGTCTTCAAAGTCCAGGATGCCTTTGGTAAAGGCTGCTCTGCAATTGGAGCACTTGCAGGCCAGTGTTTCCCAGTTGTCGGTGTTCATAGTACATTTTTTAAGATTTCCCTTGAGAGAGTCTTTAAACCTCTTTTGTTGACCACCAGCATTATGCTTTCCATTTTTATGTTCGTAATAGAGTAGTTGCTTTGGAAGACAATAATCAGGGGCATTCAAACAACATGACCAGTCCAACGAAGCTGATGTTGAAGAATCATTGTTTCCACACTGGTCCAAGCAATGACACTGGTTCTGCAACAGAAAGTATTGCCCTTGAGCAGGCATCCCCAAACTCGGCCCTCCAGATGTTTTGGGGCTACAACTCCCATCACCCCTAGCTAACAGGACCAGTGGTCAGGGATGATGGGAATTGTAGTCCCCAAACATCTGGAAGGCCGAGTTTGGGGAAGCCTGCCCTTGGGGATACTCAAATGTTCTCAAGGGGACCACCAGAAACATACTGTAGGGACATGACGGAGTGGGCAGTGGGGTCCGGAGGGAGCACATCCCCCCCCCCAGACAAGCCACAGCTGTCGGAACATCGTTCCCTCTGTCTAACCTTTTGCGGTCTCAGCAGTCTGCGGTGTCCTGTCTGCAATCTTTGTCCCTGAGACCTTTTGTCTCCTTCGTCATACACTGTGCAGGGGGAAAATGACGTGGTGGAAACAGGTGCCAAAATAACTTTGTACCACCCCACGATCTTGGGATTGGAAGATGTGTAAAGGTCAAAGCCCAAAAATGTATCTGCCTGGCTTGCATATTTGTCTCAATAAAAGGAGACTCCACAGGACTAGCCAGCAGCTCGCTTCAGCCCACCTGTGCGCAGCTCACCTGATGACCAACCCCCAGTCTTGTGCCCTTCCTTCACATACCCTCCCTCCAAGATTTCTCAGGTGAAATAGGGAAACCTTGAGTCAATTGCAACCTCCCCACCTCACCTAACTCAAAGGATTGTTGCAAATAAAAAGTGTGTGAGGTAAGGGATCAACATTTTCCACATATAAATGGAACAAAATGAAATTTTAGCTGCCTTGAGTCTGTGTCAGGGGAAAAGGTGAAGAAGGAGAAGGAGGATGGAAACTGTGAGAATGATCAGGGACATACCGGAGTAAATCCTATTGAACTCAATGGGACTTACTTCTGAGTAGGCAGTGTAGAGCTCACTTGGAGAGTATGCAGAAGCTGCTTCAGGACGAGTGAAACCTATTGGCTCTGGCTGGCAGCAGCTCTATGGGACTCCTCTCTTCCTTAGGTCCCAATCCCTCTTGCCCACAAAACACTCCCCATGATAACCTCCTGCATCTTATATGTTTATATAGAAAACGGATTTCTGCTTTTCTTCTTTTAAGTGATGCCACATTGTTCCACAGCCCTTCTTTAAATTTTTAAACAACCCAAACGCCAATTTCGAGTGTTCAAAGTGGTGGTGATGGAAAAAGTCGCATTTAGCTTGCAAAGTGGTGAAATTAGGAAATTCCAAATGTTTGCAAATACGTTCACTCTGGCTCTGTGAAATGTAAAGAAATTAGACTGCATAGCAAGGTTCCATCTGGCTCTGGGAAGAAGGATTAGATGACTAAACTACAGCTGTCAAAAATCTTTCCCTTTCCTTTTTTAAAAGAATCCATACAATTATCCTGCAAATTCTGATGCTCTCTCGCACTGCTCTGATCCTTTGGTGGATTCTTCGTGTGTGTCCCGTCCCCCCATGCCAGGGGAATGTGGCCACAGATCATAAGGAGATGATCAATTCATTTGCAGGTTCAGTTCATAATGACTTATCTCTCAGCAGTCAGACAGCTAACCCAAAATCTAGCAGAGAGGGAGGGGAGCGAGGTTCAAGGCTGGCCCAGCTTCCAAAACAGCCAGAGTGCGACTGATTGGGACTGTTTCAGTCTGGGTCCAATTCCAGCCGACATTTATTTCCCAAAGCAATGGGAAAGTTGGGCAGCCTTTCCGAGAAAAACAACATTAGGGGAGAACTGATTTGACTCGCTGTTTGCGGAAGCATTTTACAGCAGAATCCGAAGTCAAAAAAGCCAAACACTGCCTCCTCTCTTTTTCTGGACAAATTCTCAGCAGCGCTTGCAGATACTTTTTGCTCATGTTGTGTGTGAGCATTTATATTATATGTGAGTGTTTATATATATAGTTGTTGGCATTTGTCTGTTACTAAAGACAAACCTAGACAGCATCTTAAAAAGCAGAGACATCACCTTGCCGACAAAGGTCCGTATAGTAAAAGCTATGGTTTTCCCAGTAGTGATGTATGGAAGTGAGAGCTGGACCATCAAGAAGGCTGATCGCCGAAGAATGGATGCTTTTGAATTCTGGTGCTGGAGGAGACTCTTGAGAGTCCCATGGACTGCAAGAAGATCCAACCTCTCCATTCTGAAGGAAATCAGCCCTGAGTGCTCACTGGAAGGACAGATCCTGAAGCTGAGGCTCCAGTACTTTGGCCACCTCATGAGAAGAGAAGACTCCCTGGAAAAGACCCTGATACTGGGAAAGATGGAGGGCGCAAGGAGAAGGGGACGACAGAGGACAAGATGGTTGGACGGTGTTCTTGAAGCAACTAACATGAGTTTGACCAAACTGCGGGAGGCAGTGTAAGACAGGAATGCCTGGTATGCTCTGGTCCAGGGGGTCACAGAGAGTCGGACACGACTAAACGACTAAATAACAACAAAGAGAATATGGCCTGGGCAGTGTGTCTGGGGGTCCTGGGCTGCCCAGACATTGAGACCCCCCTCTCGGCCCCACTGAGGTTGTCCAAAGGAAAGCAGAGCAAGACATCTGGCACTGGCTTGGCTGCAGTAGTTGCCGGAAAGAGGTGTACAAGGCACCATCCAACTGTTTTGGGGCACTCCAATCTGGATTTGTTTACAACTTAGCCTTTTCTTCTCCTGGGAATTTACCTTAGTGAGGACCTCACTTGAAAAATCAACATAGCTCAGGTGGTCAGAAAGGCCCAACAGAGACTTCATTTCCTCAGGGTCTTGCGAAAAAATAATGTTAAACAACAATTGATGAACTTCTTTTACCACAATAGAAAGTGTCCTCTCATATTGTATCACAGTGTGGTACGTTGGCTTGACAGCCACGAACAGAAAGTCTCTACAGAGGGTGGTGAATACAGCACATGTTATCATGGGTTGTCCTTTGAGTTGGCTAGATGACATCGCAAGGGATCGTTGCCTTAGGAGAGCGAGAAAAATTCTCAGGGATGACTCACACCCCGGCTAGCACCTCTTTAATCTTCTACCCTCGGGCAGGAGATATAGAAGTATAATCAGCCGTACCAACAGCCTAAAAAATAGCTTCTATCCGTGGACTGTTAGGCTGTTGAACAGAAAATAACATAGCGCAACTGACTTGCGAGATGGTGTGTGATGTGATAAGCACACAGAGTGCAATGAGATTGAGTGTTTGGGGGGAGGCTTGTTTAATTTCATTGTACACAGGTTGTACATTGACAATAAAGGTAGTAGTAGTAGATGTCTTGCAAGGCAGTGGATATTTAGGATCAGAGTTTTCCATCTCCTTTCCCAGGTGGATGAGCCACACCTGCCCCCTCTACAGCACATGCAGAAACTGTTTTCTCGACGGTCGGACCCACTTCTGCCACTTTTAAAGATCTGAAGGGCTGTCACACAGAAGATGGACCTGAACCAATGGATTCGAATGACAAGAAAAGAGACACTTTAACGAAATATCAGGAAGAACTTTCTGGTGGGAAGAGGTGTTTGACAGTGGAACAGACTTCCCTGGGAGGTTTCCAAACAGAGGTCACGTGGCCTTTTATTAGCTGTGGTCCTTTCCAACTCCAATGTTTTATGATCTCATGATTCCTACATCCTACAGCTGAAGCAGCGGGACAAACCCACAGGCAACATTAGAAGCTTTTAAAGACTTAAAGGTAAAGGTACCCCTGCCCATACGGGCCAGTCGTGACCGACTCTAGGGTTGCGCGCTCATCTCGCTTAAGAGGCCGGGAGCCGGCGCCGTCCGAAGACACTTCCGGGTCATGTGGCCAGCGTGACGAAGCTGCTCTGGCGAGCCAGCACCAGCGCAGCACATGGAAACGCCGTTTACCTTCCCGCTATAAAGCGGTCCCTATTTATCTACTTGGACTTAGGGGTGCTTTCGAACTGCTAGGTGGGCAGGAGCTGGGACCGAAAGACGGGAGCTCACCCCGCTGCGGGGATTCAAACCGCCGACCTTACGATCAGCAAGTCCTAAGCACTGAGGTTTTACCCACAGCGCCGCCCGCATCCCATTTTAAAGACCTGCAGGAGTCTAAAACTGAGTCAGAGATGACAGGCATAAATCTCCCCCCCCCCCGCCCCCAGCCCTGAGCTCTTTTTCTTCCTCGCTGAGCCGACGGCTTTTTACAGCGAGCGAAACAGACCCAGAGCGGGTGCCGAGATGCCTGGTCCTGGCTGCTCCTCGAACGATCTTGCAATGTTATGACAAAACCGAGAGCCATTATTCCAGATGCCTGCCAGTCACCAGGCCTCTGCCATTCTGTCTCAAATGAAGCGTCTCCGCGTCTGTCAGATTAAATCCTGGAGCTCCTTCATTCAGGGCAGAGCAGTTTGTTTATTTATTTCTGGAACGGGCAGTTTTCATCCTCCCTCCCTCATGCCCAGCCCTATACTGAGGCTGCTGGGGCTGCCACACGTCAAGAAAATATGATACAGAGCTGCGGGTTTCCACCACCCAGTGAGCAGAGGGGTAGCCAACATCTCCACTACAGAAATGATGGGGGAAACTTGTGGGGAAAAGAGACCTGGAATTCTGCCTAGGCCAAAGCAGTCACTGCAGCCACACGAGGACCTTTACGGTTCCATCCAGCGTCTCATTGACCTATGCAGAAAAGGTAAAGGGACCCCTGACCATTAGGTCCAGTCATGACCAACTCTGGGGATGCGGCGCTCATCTCGCTTTATTGGCCGAGGGAGCCGGCGTACAGCTTCCAGGTCATGTGGTCAGCAGGACTAAGCCGCTTCTGGCAAACCAGAGCAGCACGCAGAAACGCCGTTTACCTTCCCGCCGGAGTGGTACCTATTTATCTACTTGCACTTTGACGTGCTTTGGAACTGCTAGGTTGGCAGGAGCAGGGACCGAGCAACGGGAGCTCACCCCATCGCGTGGATTTGAACCGCCGATCTTCTGATCAGCAAGTCCTAGGCTCTGTGGTTTAACCCACAGCACCACCCACGTCCTCCTCTCTCCTGCGGTTAAGGGGAGCACCCTGTTGCAACAGTTCAATAAAGATCAGGTTTACTAGCTGCTTTGCTTCTCAATATTCTCTGGTTGGCCTCTGTTATTCTCTCCTCCTATGTAAGGACTCTATATGGGCTCTTGGATAACCCATAAGGGAAAAGGGAAATTTTTGTTTAGAACAGATGGTGTGCATGCACACTTCTTCAGATACCTTCAGATATCTGCATGCACACGAAAGCTCATACCAATAACAAACTTAGTTGGTCTCTAAGGTGCTACTGGAAGGATTTTTTTTATTTTGTTTCGACTACGGCAAACCAGCACTGCTACTACCTGTAACTAGAACCTTGATCAAAAGGTCGCTGCCCCGAGGAGCTTACAATCATTAGTATGACACAGGGAGGGAACAGAGAATGGTTGAGGTCCAGGGTAGATCTTGAGTCCTCCTACGAGACATAAACCAGAGTCTCTGAGTTTAGACTTTGGGATTCCCGGACATTTCCCCATCAGCCCCCTCTTCCCCTGTTTCTGCAATATGGCAATGGAGGTGATGCCATTACAATTCCAAAGGGAATGTCAAGCAGGGAGGGAGGAGGAAAGAGAGAGAGTGGGATTCTGGTGGAGACGGAAGATGGAAGGAGGCTTGGAAAGGGAGTTTGAAGGGGGGCAGGTGAGAGTCGTTGAGAGCGGTGGGTTCTAGAAGGGGGCATAAGGGGGGGCTGGAGCTGAGCTGGACTGAGAAGCAGCAGAACAGCCGCCATTGCTGTCAGGATGTGGCTGTTCAATGCCGAAAGAAGGGGTCTCTCCCACCTTGGCAGCAGGAGGATTCCCTTGATTCAGGCCAGCCATGGAGCCAGGGCTTGGCTTGTACAGAAACAGTACCTCAGGTTAAGAACTTTGCTTCAGGATGAGAACAGAAATCGTGCAGCAGCGGCAGGAGGCCCCATTAGCTAAAGTGGTACCTCAGGTTAAGAACAGTTTCAGGTTAAGAAAGGACCTCCAGAACGAATTAAGTTCTTAAGCCGAGGTACCACTGTGCTGCTAAAGCCCAGATGCCTCACACCCCACCTCCAAGCTTCACAGAAGTGGCCTATGCCTGATTATCGTCTCCCAAAGCAACTTGCTGTTGTTTAGTCGTTTAGTTATGTCTGCCTCTTCGTGACCCCAGTGAGCAGTGAGAAAAGGTGTGGGCCTCTGCAAAGGGTTAGAACCACGGAATTGCAGAGTTGGAAGGGACCCCGAGGGTCATCTAGACCAACCCCCTGCATTGCAGGAATCTCAGCTGAAGCATCCCTGACAGAGGGCCGCCTAACCTCTGCAAAGAAGGCACCTTTTATCATATGTGGTGGGCGTGTAAGGTAACAAAAGCATTCTGGGAAATGATATATAATGAATTGAAAAAAAAATGTTTAAAATAACTTTTGTTAAAAAAACCAGAAGCTTCTTGTAATGGTTCTAGGGGGTTGCTCGTGAGTAAGTTGCCGCCGCTCCTGGCTAAGTTGCCTGGTTGAACCCTTTCTCTCTGGACAGCCTCTCACCCGTGGCTGTCTCAGTCGCTGGCAGAATCCGTCAGTGGGCGTTTCTTGAACTTCTTCCAGCAAAGAAGTTCTTTGACGCCGAGTCTCCTCCTACTCTCCCTGCGCGGAAGTCTTCTGCACAGGGAAGGTGTGGGCAGCAGAGGACCCATGCTCTCCCCGCTGGTCTCTGGCGAAGAGTCCTGGAGCCTCCTCTCCGATTCCCCCATCTGCCCCCCTTCTCCACTGGTGTTACGCTGATTTCCTTCCCCAGCAGATGGGCTGCCTCTCTCCCTGCTGGGACCCTCTCCGGCATCCCTCTGGAGCCTTCCCTCTGCCTCTGGCTCCGATGGCAGTTCCCTGACACTTCTTTATTAGGAATTCAAGTTACCAAGATCCCAAAGGAGCAGAAAAGACTTTACGCAGCGACACCCAGATGGATGTTACTAGCCCAGAGATGGAAAGAAGACAAAGTCCCTACAAGAGAAGAATGGCAAACTAAGCTGTTGGACTAAGCCGAAATGGCAAAACTGGCTGGAAAACTCAGGAACCAAAAAGACCAAAACTTTAATACAGTGGTAGCTCTGGATGCGAATGGTATCTGTTCCAGAGCCCCGTTCGCATCCTGAAGTGAACGTAACATGTGACTGCATGTATGTGTGTGTGCGGGTCGCATTTCGCCGCTTCCGCACATGCGCGTGGCGTCATTTTGATCATCTGCGCATGCGCGAGCAGCAAAACCCGGAAGTAACGCGTTCCGTTACTTCTGTGCCGCCACGGAACACAAGCTGAAAACGCTTAACCTAAAGCGTATTCATCCCGAGGTATGACTGTAAAGAATGGGAAAAATTTATAACTTACTTGAATGACCACTGTAAGAAGATGAAAACATCAGGAGAATTGCATAACACTTATAACGTAGAAGATACTACGGATAAAATGGAGAGACGTAAAATTTGGATGATGAAATAATATGCAGTTGAAAAAGTTTATAATAGGACCCATGGAGGGGAAGGTGTGAAGTCTAGAGATTCGGAGAAATCTCTAAATATGGATATGCATTTTGCATTGTTATAACTCTACACTTGCAAAACCAAATACAAATTATTTCCAAAAAAAGACTTCCAAGGAAGGAGAGTTCACCGCCTCTCGTAGGAGTCCATTCCCCTGTCAAACAGCTCTTGCTGCCAGAAATTTCTTCTTGGCATTGAGTTGGAATCTCCTTTCTTGTAGCTTGAAGAACGTCAGGACAGGCCCTTCCAAGAGATCAGACTGGCAGGATTGACGAAGAAGAGCGATGCCAATCTGCCCGGGGCATGGGCATTTTGTCATTACTGCAGGGACCAAAGTGGACTCCTCTGAGCTGTGTGACACTAACTGGAAACTGGAGACAGATTCGCTTGTCTCCATGGAGACCGCACACTTACAAAACTGAGTGCGATCAAACAGCTGCTACCCAGACAGCCTTGCAGGAGGAAGCGAAAAGTTTCAAACTGTGTGTGTGTTGCTTGAGAAGACTCCACTGGGCATTGCGAAAGTCTCTCACCTTCCCAGAAACCAACACCCGTTTCATTTTCCTAAAACCAAGCACTGATTAAGTTTGCTTGAGAAAATGGAATTTATTTATTTTTTTAGACAGGATGTCTAGAAATGTCTTTAAATATCCTTCCATCCTTTATGGGGGCGGGGGTGGAGTTCTAGGTTCAGACTGCAACCCAATCCATCTAGGGGATGTCGTCAAGTTAGCATTTGTAAACACAGCAAATTAGACGTTTGCATTAGGAGGCGTGAAGCCAGCTTTCAGAGCAAAGTAGTGCAATCGTGCACTGAGCCAACCTGGTAGACTTAACGGGTTTTATTTACAGATTTAAGGTCCGTATAGTTAAAGCCATGGTTTTCCCAGTAGTGATGTATGGATGTGAGAGCTGGACCATAAAGAAGGCTGATCGCCGAAGAATTGATGCTTTTGAATTCTGGTGCCGGAGGAGACTCTTGAGAGTCCCATGGACTGCGAGAAGATCAAACCTCTCCATTCTGAAGGAAATCAGCCCTGAGTGCTCACTGGAAGGACAGATCCTGAAGCTGAGGCTCCAAGACTTTGGCCACCTCATGAGAAGAGAAGACTCCCTGGAAAAGATCCTGATGTTGGGAAAGATGGAGGGCACAAGGAGAAGGGGACGACAGAGGAGGAGATGGTGGGACAGTGTTCTCGAAGCTGCTAACATGAGTTTGACCAAACTGCAGGAGGCAGTGGAAGACAGGCGTGCTCTGGTCCAGGGGGTCACGAAGAGACGGACACGACTAAACGACTAAACAACAATTAATATATGGTTTTTAGAATGTTAGAATTACAGAGTTGGAAGGGATCATTTGGTCCAACCCCACTGCAATGCAGGAATCTTTTGCCCAGTATGGGGCTCGATTCTATGAACCTGAGAGTCTCATGCTATACCCACTGAGCTATCCTGATGATGATGATGACTTTCTGCCCAGCACCTAGCACAGGGCTCAGCAAACTTTTTCAGGAGGGAGCCGGTCCACTGTCCCTCACACCTTGTGGGGGGCCGGACCCCCCCTTTCCCAAAAGTGTTGCAGGAATTTATGTATAAGTTGGGGGGGTTGCCCCTCCAGCAGATATCATGCACATGCATCTCACTACCAAAATCAGCACAATCCTTTTTGTGACTTTTGTGATTTGTCCCCACAAAACACTTCATCACAGTTTCTCCCTATCTATTCAAAGGGCCTTTGCTGCGCGATACCAAATGTAAGAATTCACTGATCAATGTATCTATGTACTGGCTCACTGGGAAAACTTCAGAAATTCCTATAGACATGTGAGCTCAGCTACTCAGCAGCCCCTCTGCCTGAGTGATAATCCCTGGCATCCTGATACCTGAGTGCCAGACAGGTAGCCATTCCAGAAATAACAAACCCAGATGAAGACAAAAGGGTGGGATGAACTTGGCTGGAAAACAGGGAAATGTAAAGATCTCTTTTGTTACACTTGATGGGTGTTTGGTGGAGGGCAAGGGGAACCATGGGGCAGGGTCCAGGATGCTCAGATTCCTGCCTCCAGACCTCCCCTTTCATGATGTAACCGTGATGTAGTTTGGGGGGGTGTAACATGGGGATTAGCAGCTAATAAAAAATTGGGTTCTCTTTTGTTCTGGGCTTCCATCTTGTTCCACCTGGTGGGAGTCCTGTTGAGACAATCTTCAATAAAAACCAAACCTACTGGCTGCTGTTTTGCTCTGGTATTCCTGGCTGGTCTCCTTGTTTATTGTCCAAGGGAGCCCTCAGATTTCTCTGTTAACAAAAGCACCCCCTTCCCAAAAGGACCAACCCCCCGAAAGGACCCCTGCCGCCACTTTGCGTCGCATCCTCTGCCTTCGGCCAGGGGTCTGTGGGGTGCAGAGCCCACGCCACGCCGCTGGCCTAAATGTCAGAGGCAGCCTCCCCACTGCCGCCACTTCTTCCCGCTCGGCTCTTGGCCATATGCGGGCGCCTCAGCAGGGAGGAAGGTGTGTCACCCAGAGGCGTCCACAACTTCGGATTGGCTGCAGCAGCTTCCTGCAGCCAACCTGAAGCCGCGCCAGCACCGCGGAACTCAGTCCCCGTGCAGCAAGGCCTCCGCGCCACGCCGGTTTAGCATGGGGACTGACTGAGCGGGCAGCAGGGTCCACAAGGTTCGTGGGCTGGATTAACGCGCCCGGTGGGTCGCATCCAGCTCCAGGGTCTTATTTTGCCAACCCCTGGCCTAGCACATGTCTGGCGCCAAGAGAATTTCTTGTAGCCGCAGCTTTCAAAGTCAGAATGCTTAGGCAGATAATTTCTTTTTTAAAAGTTTTTATTTATACTTTTTAAGTTTATACATTCCATTACAGTGGTGCCCCGCAAGACGAGTGCCTCGCAAGACGAAAAACCCGCAAGACGAAAGAGTTTTTCGGTTTTTGCGACGCTTCGCTAGACGATTTTCCCTATGGGCTGGCTTCGCAAGACGAAAGCCCATAGGGAAATCTCCAGGGACCTCTTTTAAATGCTGGCGGTGGGGAGCAAAGCCTTCCCCCCCCCCCCGGACTTCAGAAGAGGTCCAGGAAGGCCGGCGGGGGCGAAAGGCTTTTCTCCCCACCGCCAGCATTTTAAAAGCAGTCCGGGATAGCAGGGAAGCGCTTCCCGCTATCCCGGATGGCTTTTGAAGGCAGGCGGGGGGGAGCAAAGACTTTCGCCCCCCGCCAGCCTTCAGAAGAGGTCCAGGACCTCTTCCGAAGGCGGGTGGGGGGCAAAAGTCTTTGTCCCCCCTGCCTGCCTAACCGGGGGCTTTTAAATCGCCCCGAGACTGTCCGGGGCGATTTAAAAGCCCCCGGACGGCTTTTGAAGGCAGGCGGGGGGGAGCAAAGACTTTTGCCCCCCACCAGCCTTCAGAAGAGGTCGGGGGACAGACTGTCCCCGGACCTGGTCTGAAGGCGGTTTCCATAGGAACGCATTAATTGATTTTTAATGCATTCCTATGGGAAACCGTGCTTCGCAAGACGAAAAACTCGCAAGACGAAAAGACTTGCGGAACGAATTAATTTCGTCTTGCGAGGCACCACTGTATTTCACAATCAATTTAACATTTCAAAGTTATCCTAATGCGGTCCCTTAAATTTACTTTTTAATATCTTCTGTATATCCAAATTCATTTAATTTGCTCATTTAATTATGGTATCTACTTTAAATATATTCTCTCGTGAAACTGCAGGTTATTACAATAATCCTACCAATGTTTTTATCTCTTTGCAATTTATCTGTCAACATTCAAGAAACCATTTCCATTCCTTTATAAAAAGTTTGTTATCTTGATTTCTTATTCTTCCGGGAAGTTTCACCATTTCTGCATTGTCCATAAGTTTTTGTATCCATTCTTCCTTTGCTAGGACTTCTTCTTCTTTCCAATTTGGGGCAAGTGGCATTCTTGCCGCTGTAGTAGCATGTTGTCGTTTAGTCGTTTAGTCGTGTCCGATTCTACGTGACCCCCTGGACCAGAGCACGCCAGACACTCCTGTCTTCCACTGCCTCCCGCAGTTTGGTCAAACTCATGCTGGTAGCTTCGAGAACACTATCCAACCATCTCGTCCTCTGTCGTCCCCTTCCCCTTGCGCCCTCCATCTTTCCCAGCATCAGGGTCTTTTGCAGGGAGTCTTCTCTTCTCTTATCATGAGGTGGCCAAAGTCTTGGAGCCTCAGCTTCAGGATCTGTCCTTCCAGTGAGCACTCAGGGCTGATTTCTTCAGAATGGAGAGGTTTGATCTTCTTGCAGTCCATGGGACTCTCAAGAGTCTCCTCCAGCACCAGAATTCAAAAGCATCCATTCTTCGGCGATCAGCCTTCTTGATGGTCCAGCTCTCACTTCCATACATCACTACCGGGAAAACCATAGCTGTAACTATATGGACCTTTGTTGGCAAGGTGATGTCTCTACTTTTTAAGATGCTATCTAAAAAAGTAGAGACATTACCTTGCCAACATGAATAAATTTCCATACAATTTAGTTAGTTCTGTCCCTGTAATTCCCAAAAGAAAATCTTCTGGTTGTTGTTGTTTTACAAAAGTTATTTTGAACATCCTTTTCAATTCATTGCACAGTGCTTAGCACATGTCTGGAATCAAGACATTTCTTGTAGCCATAGCTTTAGAAGTCAGAATCTGTGAGAAGAATTCGTTAGGATGTGTACAGAAGCTAGGAGGGGATATATTTATTTGATATTATCCTCCCTCCTTCACATTTGTGTGTTCAGCAGAGTGCCACCCCTTTGCAGCTTAAAAATGAAGTTTAGGCTGATTTTAGCCTTTTGGTTTAAGTAATCCAGGATGCTTTAAGGCAGACTGGATTTTCCTTTTCTCCCCCTTAAAACAGTATAAACACACAAACAGTCTTGTAAAAGGCAAACATCACATTTACACACTGGCGAAAGTAACAGATACAGCAGCTTTGTTCTGGAGCAGGCTTAAAAATGCTAATTCAGTGAAAAAGACATGCTTAACATCTGGAGCTCAGACTTAGCAGATGATCTGCATTGCTGAATGAGGGCAAACAGGAAAGTGAGGTGAGGAGATAATATTTGGTTATGCCCTCCCGATGGTGGAATCTAGGTAAAGGTAAAGGGACCCCTGACCATTAGGTCCAGTCGTGGCCGACTCTGGGGTTGCGGCGCTCATCTCGCTTTACTGGCCGAGGGAGCCGGAGAACAGTTTCTGGGTCATGTGGCCAGCATGACTAAGCCGCTTCTGGCGAACCAGAGCAGCGCACGGAAACGCCGTTTACCTTCCCGCCAGAGCGGTACCTGTTTATCTACTTGCACTTTGACGTGCTTTCAAACTGCTAGGTTGGCAGGAGCAGGGACCGAGCAATGGGAGCTCACCCCGTCACGGGGATTCGAACCACCAACCTTCTGATTGGCAAATCCTAGGCTCTGTGGTTTATCCCACAGCGCCACCCGCGTCCCTATGGTGGAATCTAGGTAAAGGTAAAGGTACCCCTGCCCGTACGGGCCAGTCTTGACAGACTCTGGGGTTGTGCGCCCATCTCACTTAAGAGGCCAGGGGCCAGCACTGTCCGGAGACACTTCCGGGTCACATGGCCAGTGTGACATCGCTGCTCTGGCGAGCCAGAGCTGCACACGGAAACGCCGTTTACCTTCCTGCTGGTAAGCGGTCCCTATTTATTCTACTTGCACCCGGAGGTGCTTTCGAACTGCTAGGTTGGCAGGCGCTGGGACCGAGCAGCGGGAGCGCACTCCGCAGCAGGGATTCGAACCGCCGACCTTTCGATCAGCAAGTCCTAGGCGCTGAGGCTTTAACCCACAGCGCCACCTGTGTCCCCATGGTGGAATCTAGACACATATTAAAAAAAACGCTGTGAAAATGTTGTGGTTTTTTTAAGCGTTTTGAAAAATATATTGAATTTGCCATAAGCACACCATCGCCATCTAGTGTCGCATTTGTATACTGTGCTCAAAATGGACTTAAAACATTATATTTGCAGCTGTATAGCTGTATGTCAGGGCACAGTGGAAATGACTTAAAGTTCTCTTTAGCAAGCTTACAGGAAAACTCTGCGAGCTTCAGTTCATATCATGCGCCTATCAAGCAAACCTGCATTGCTGGTTTGACTGCAGTGTAAATATCTCGCAGTCTTTTCTCAGGCAAAACTACTTACATTCAAATACACTTTCTTTTTCTTCTTTTTTGAAATTGGTAAATACTATATTCACAAACACAAAACCAAACACAAAACAAAACTATTATACATACAGCCCAGGCATGATGGTTCTCTATCCCTGATCTGGAAAACCACCCTGAGCTGCTTGTGTGAGCTCACACCCCCCCAAGTGCTCCTCCCAGCACAAAACTATTAAAGAATTGCCGTCTCTTCTCGTGTGTGAGTTCTTGAACTGACGAGTCTAAAGAGGAACATGGGAGGAAACCCTCTCCAAAATGTCACGCATATTTCCCCCATAATAATTGGGTTCCCATGTCACCATAAATTACATTCAAAAGGTTGTAACCACCAGGGTAGCTATAAATACAAGCCACGCATATTGATCATGGACTAACTACAAAATAATGAAAGGGAGACATATTCTCTCTCTTTCTCTCCAAAAGGGACAGAGGAACTAATCTAATAAAAGGAATTCCTTGCCAAAAGTCCCAGGTGGGTCCTTAAAGCCTCCGCCATCATTTCTGAAGGCTCTTGTGCCGTCAGAATGAGACCCGGGGATTGTATTAGCCAGGCCTTCCCCAATCATTCCAGAGAGCTGAAGGACGGAATATTGATTTCCATGTCTGGCAAAAATTAAAAGCTGCCTCCCCCCCTCCCTCTTAGTTAAAATGCTGCTCAAGCAATTTTTCTAATGTAATGTCGGTGGCCCCGTTCCAGAGCTTTTGCAGCTATGCAGAGGGGAGGGTGCCGGGTTGGGGGGGGGGCGGGAAACAATTTTTGCTTTGACAAGAGTCATCGGTAGGAGAGAAGATTTAATATGATTGCCTGGCTTTCACGATAATTGATGACACCATAAGAATAGCTCAGAAACCAGCCGCCTCGGCTCTCCTTCTTGGGGATTTATTAAAGGTGTAATCATTAAATATGTAAATAGTTGATTTATAACCAACAACACAAGGCGGTTAATTGATTTCGCTCAAGCCCACCCCCACCCCCCAACAACGTGTGGATTTATGTTGCGGGGAGGTGATGAGTCTGGGGGAAAGATGCCTCTTCCGCAGTCCAGATGGATTTGAGTTCAAGATTCCATGATTCGTTGAACTGTAAGATTCGGTTATCATCGGTTACCCAAAGGTCATCAAGTCCAGTCCCGAATCACAGCTCATTATCAAGGACCTAAGAGAAGCTCTAGGTTTCCAATAGTATCCCGCTGGAATTTTTTGGGGAAGGTCAAAGACGGGAGGTGGGAAGCAGCAATTCTCCCATACAGTGGTACCTTGGGTTACATACGCTTCAGGTTACAGACTCCGCTGACCCAGAAATAGTGCTTCGGGTTAAGAACTTTGCTTCAGGATGAGAACAGAAATTGTGCTCCGGCGGCGTGGCAGCAGCAGGAGGCCCCATTAGCTAAAGTGGTGCTTCAGGTTAAGAACAGTTTCAGGTTAAGAACAGACCTCCGGAACGAATTAAGTACTTAACCCGAGGTACCACTGTTTTCCTTGTGTCCAACTCCTGCTATTTGGAGGTAAAGGTAAAGGTAAAGGGACTCTGGGGTTGCAGCGCTCATCTCGCTTTATTGGCCGAGGGAGCCGGCGTACAGCTTCCGGGTCGTGTGGCCAGCAGGACTAAGCCGCTTCTGGCGAACCAGAGCAGCGCCCGGAAACGCCGTTGACCTTCCCGCCGGAGTGGAACCTATTTGTCTACTTGCACTTTGACGTGCTTTCGAACTGCTAGGTTGGCAGGAGCAGGGACCGAGCAACGGGAGCTCTCCCTCTCGCGGGGATTCGAACCTCCGACCTTCTGATTGGCAAGTCAGCAATAAAACACAGGTGTCACTGAAGTTAACTCTTTATTCAACTCTTCCCAGTAGGTCTTGCCCCTGTGATAAACAAAAATCTGCCCTTATTCCCTTATGGGGAACACAAGAGCCCTTATAGAGTCCTTTGCAGGTTCTCCATCAGTCGGAGAAAATAACAGAGGCCAACCAGAGAATATTGAGAAGCAAAGCAGCTAGTCAGCCTGATCTTTATTGAACTGTTGCAACAGGATACTCCTCTCAGGAAAGGAGGAGGACCCTGAACAAAGGTGTGCCCACCTGTCAGGGAACTGCCATCAGAGCCAGGGGCGGAGAGAAGGCTCTGGAGGGATGCCGGAGAGGGTCCCAGTAGGGAGAGAGGCAGCCCATCTGCTGGGGAAGGAAATCAGCGTAGCACCAGTGGAGAAGGGGGGCAGATGGGGGAATCGGAGAGGAGGCTCCAGGACTCCTCGCCGGAGACCAGCGGGGAGAGCACGGGTCCTCCGCTGCCCACACCCTCCCTGCGCAGGGAGAGTAGGAGGAGACTAGGCGTCAAAGAACTTCTTTGCTGGAAGAAGTTCAAGAAACGCCCACTGACGGATTCTGCCAGGGACTGAGACAGCCACGGGTGAGAGGCTGTCCAGACAGAAAGGGTTCACCCAGGTAACCTAGCCAGGAGTGGCGACAACTTACGCACGAGCAACCCCTAGAACCATTACACCACCCTTATATAGACATTTTAAATTGCCCACCTTGGAGTTCAAGACCACCCCCAGAAACATCATACCTACATCACAGAAAAGGTTGTCTACAACAGAAATCTGAGTGTGTTGTTTATTTCCTGTCTGGCAGGTTACCTGTTAATGCTCACTTGATTGGATACTCTGGGGAGCCTGGCCAGTCTTTTGTAATGATAAATACTTAGTTCCTGAGCCAGGTCACAGGCTCACCCTATTCAAACACAGACATACCCTTAAGACAGGATTTGTGAAGGAGCAGACAGTGGAGAAGGCTGCGTACAGTTCTGGTTGCCTCAGCTCAAACAGGGTATTGGGAAAGGTTAGGGCTCTAAATGGCTACTAGCCACAATTCTACCTCCCTTGTCGGAGGCAGTATGCTTCTGAATACCAGCAGTTGGGGAGAGTTGTGTCTTTTGTTTGGTGATGATACACAGAGGTCAACAAGCTTTTCCCGCTGTTCTTCTGCAAGAGCCAATGATCTTCTTTTCCTCCCCCACTGCCCCCCGCAACTCCTCGGTTGTCTGAACTGGGATTGGACGAGCCTAAAAATAAAATCCAGATCTCCGCCGGGTCCTTTTGCTATTACTCTGTAAAGCTGTCGGTGCACCTCCACAACTGACTGTCAGGCCCATTCTGAAGGCCTCCGCAAGCTAGTGCCTATCATGTGCCAAGGAGTTCCACTGGTTAATTAGACAGGTTGCTTCTCTGCAGTTGGGATGGAGGGGAAACCGGTCCTTGACAGACGCTCTTTTATTATTTCTCTGACTTTGGCATTCCCCCGCTTTCTGGACGCCTCCTTTTTGCTGTATTGTCTGAGGCGAACATTTCAGAAGCTGCTCTAAATCAAATAAATGGGCCATTCAAAGTGAAATATTCTCCCCTTTCTGTGCTTCTGCCTGTGCCCAAAGGGGTCTCTTGGAAACATTTCAGCCTGGAGAGCAGCAGGAAGATCCTGTCTCTTGGCTGCATGATTGCCCAGCGCCCCTCAAAGAAGAGGCTCATGTTTGTCCAGGCAGAGAGAGGTTTTGGGTAGAGTCAGGAGAGAAATTGGTTTGGTCTCCTTTTAATGAGAACCTAGCCAATTGGTAGGATGCAGGTGGCGCTGTGGGTTAAACCACTGAGCCTAGGACTTGCCGATCAGAAGGTCGGCGTTTCGAATCCCCGTGACGGGATGAGCTCCCGTTGCTCAGTCCCTGCTCCTGCCAACCTAGCAGTTCGAAAGCACGTCAAAGTGCAAGTAGATAAATAGGTACCCCTCTGGCGGGAAGGTAAACGGCATTTCCGTGTGCTGTTCTGGTTCACCAGAAGCCGCTTAGTCCTGCTGGCCACATGACCCGGAAGCTGTACACCGGCTCCCTCGGCCAATAAAGCAAGATGAGCGTTGCAACCCCAGAGTCGGCCACGACTGGACCTAATAGTCAGGGGTCCCTTTACCTAGCCAATTGGCCTATTGGAAAAGGACAACCCAAATAATCGTCTTTTTAAAAATATATATAAATTGGTCCCCCTGGACCAGAGCACACCAGGCACTCCTGTCTTCCACTGCCTCCCGCACTTTGGTCAAACTCATCCTGGTAGCTTCGAGAGCACTGTCCCACCATCTCGTCCTCTGTCATCCCCTTCTCCTTGTGCCCTCCATCTTTCCCAACATCAGGGTCTTTTCCAGGGAGTCTTCTCTTCTCATGAGGTGGCCAAAGTCTTGGAGCCTCAGCTTCAGGATCTGTCCTTCCAGTGAGCACTCAGGGCTGATTTTCTTCAGAATGGAGAGCTTTGATCTTCTTGCAGTCCATGGGACTCTCAAGAGTCTCCTCCAGCACCAGAATTCAAAAGCATCAATTCTTCGGTGATCAGCCTTCTTTATGGTCCAGCTCTCACTTCCATACATCACTACTGGGAAAACCATGGCTTTAACTATACAGACCTTTGTTGGCAAGGTGATGTCACTGCTTTTTAAGATGCTGTCTAGGGTTGCCATCGCCTTTCTCCCAAGAAGGAGGCGTCTTTTAATTTCGTGACTGCTGTCACCATCTGGAGTGATCATGGAGCCCAAGAAAGTAAAATCTCTCACTGCCTCCATTTCTTCCCCTTCTATTTGCCAGGAGGTGATGGGACCGGTGGCCATGATCTTCGTTTTTTTGATGTTGAGCTTCAGACCATATTTTGCGCTCTCCTCTTTCACCCTCAATAAAAGGTTCTTTAATTCCTCCTCACTTTCTGCCATCGAGGTTGTGTCATCTGCATATCTGAGGTTGTTGATATTTCTTCCAGCAATCTTAATTCCAACTAGGGATTCATCCAGCCCTGCCTTTCGCATGATGAATTCTGCATATAAGTTAAATAAGCAGGGAGACAATATACAGCCTTGCCGTACTCCTTTCCCGATTTTGAACCAATCAGTTGTTCCATATCCAGTTCTAACTGTAGCTTCTTGTCCCACATAGAGATTTCTCAGGAGACAGATGAGGTGATCAGGCACTCCCATTTCTTTAAGAACTTGCCATAGTTTGCTGTGGTCGACACAGTCAAAGGCTTTTGCATAGTCAATGAAGCAGAAGTAGATGTCTTTCTGGAACTCTCTAGCTTTCTCCATAATCCAGCGCAAAATATGTTTTTAGTCTGTTGTTATTTTAACCCTTTGACTGTTTTAAATTATTGTTGTTAATTCTGTGGGATATTTACATTGCCGCCATCTGGGTGAAATATGCCTATGCACTTGAGACCATCCAAGACGGATTTGAGGAGTTGGCTTATTGCCGCAACAAAGAGATGTGTGCAGATATAGTGCCGAAAGAGACCTCCTGGGTGGTTTAATGGAAGTGTATTTGAATGAAATTTATAGAGTAAAAAACAAAGAAGAAATGGGTATAAGAGGAGATAGTTAAAAATAATATTGATAACACAGCAAAAAGAAGAAAAGAAATAAAGGAAGTCACACATGGGTGGAGGGAAGTCAAGATTTATGTATTCGTGTTTTGTTTCTTTTGTATTTTAAGGTGATATTTTTAGGTTATTGTACGTTTAATTGTTTTCTTTTTTTAGGTATTAAGTAGCTGTATGTAGGGACGCGGGTGGTGCTGTGGGTTAAACCACAGAGCCTAGGACTTGCTGATCAGAAGGTCAGCGGTTCGAATCCCCGCAATGACGGGGTGAGCTCCCGTTGCTCGGTCCCTGCTCCTGCCAATCTAGCAGTTCGAAAGCACAAAGTGCAAGTAGATAAATAGGTACCGCTCCAGCGGGAAGGTAAACGGTGTTTCCTTGCGCTGCTCTGGTTCGCCAGAAGCGGCTTAGTCATGCTGGCCACATGACCCGGAAGCTGTACACCGGGACTTGACATCTTTCCGCAGGGCCTGAAAGACAGAGCTGTTCCACTAGGCCTTTGGCCAAGGAACAGCCTGACCCCCCCCCTTTGGTAATCCTCACAGAACTCTAGCCCAATGGTTGCTATTAATTTGATTTGAACTGATTGGACTGAACTGATTTTAGAATAAATTGATTTTAGAATGCTGTATTATTTTACTGTTGTTAGCCGCTCTGAGCCCGGCTTCGGCTGGGAATGGTGGGATATAAATAAATTATTATTATTATTATTATTATTATTATTCCTCTGCCCTAGATTATATCATGCCTATGATGGAGAAGCCATGAGAGCTTATTGGCTAGACTGGGTTGTGGCTGCAGAATGTTGATGAATATTTGCAACTACTCAGGGAACCCCAGCTGGCAGAATGCTTGCAGTTCTCCTCCTGTGAGGGAAGGGAAGAAGATATTTCGACTTGGCAATGCTAAAGGAGAGGGGTGTGGAACTGAAGTAAAGGGGATGCTGGATTGAGGCAGGACCAGTGCTTTTTTTTTTTTCCAGCTGGAGCACAGTTCCGGCACCTCTCAGGTGGGCGCCATTCTGGGCTGGCGCTCCCCGCGCCTGCTTCTTGCGTTTATGTACTTCCAAGAAGTCCAAAATGAACATTTCAAGTCAAAACACAAGCCGGCCATCATGTGCAAGTCTGGACATTTTTTTTCCAGATCTAAGACTCCACCTAGCTCCTAGCCATGGTTGACCGAGCTACGTCGCAGGCCAATTCGTGTTTCCTTTTCTCCAGTCCGTCTCGCATGTAGTGGCAGCGGGCTTTGAGCATTCAAGCCAGGCCTCTATCATTGCACACATTTGCATTTGCGCAAGGGCACATTTATTTGACCAGAACATAGCTGTCAACTTACAGATTTGAAAATAAGGGACCAGCAGCCAAAATAAGGGATTTTAGTCAACCAGTTAAAAGGGACCAGATAATTTTGGAGAGCAGCACTGGTTTTTAGCCCTTTGTTTCCAGAGGTTGCTGCTCAAGACACCAGCTGATGAAACACTGCAATTAAATAACTACAAGCAGAAGTCCAAGCTACGAAGATGTTGCTGCAGTTCTGTATCTTTTCTCTTGTGCTCCATCTGCAGCTCTCAGTTCCATCAGGTGTTGCGGGAGGAGGGGGAGGGAAATAGCGCCCAAAGTAAACCCGCAGATCAGACCATCTATGCTACTCTACCACTACCGCTTGCGGTGCTTCCCTTGTAGCCCTTGGAACACCTGCCCACACTTCCGCCTCCACCTCCTCCTCCTCTCTCTGAACTGCTTTCTCTATGGTTGCCCTCGCTCTCCTCTCAAGGCTCCTCAGCAATTCATAGGCCGCTCCTAGCGGGAGCGACGGCGGGCAAAGGGGAGGCCCCAGGCAGAGACGCTCAGTTCAGCGGCGGAAGGGCCCGAGGCTCCCACCAGTCCTGGCAGGGAGGAGTACCCGGGGGCCGAGGCTGGTGAGAGGAGGCCGGAGGAGGCCGGGCCAGGCAGCCAAGCAACACAGTTGGAGCCTCCCTTTTCCCTGGCCGGCAGGGAGGGAGGAAGAGGAGCTGTTTCCTTTGAAACCTGGGAAATTTAAGGGACATCCATCAATAAGGGACAGCAGCGGGACATGGCGCTGGGATAAGGGACTGTCCCGCCAAATAAGGGACACTTGACAGCTATGGACCAGAACCAGAACCAGGAGTGACCTTTAAGCCAGCTAGGGAGACAACTCGCCATAGTTTTTAGCACTTCTGCAGGCGGTGAACACGGCTGTTGTCCAAACCGGCATCTGTTCGGTGCTGCGCCAAGTCACCCAGCAACTCACTGTAAAAACTTCATGGAGAAGTTCTGGCACCAACTTTTCTTGAAAAAAGCACTGCTGACAGTACAGTGGAAAAACTCAGGTGGCTTGTGAAGAGGAAATGGAAAAGGTCATGTAAGCTATGAGTTGCTTCTACTCTCTGAAGACAGTTTGGAAACTTCAGCTAGTGCAGAATTCAGCGGCCAAGTGGGGAAATTTGGACATAGTACACCTCTCATCATTCCTCCGTTGCACAGCAGGACATTCACAGAGAAACAAAATGCTTGTTCACAAAACTATTGTAAAGTAAAGGTAAAGGGACCCCTGACCGTTAGGTCCAGTCGTGGCGACTCTGGGGTTGCGGCGCTCATCTCGCTTTACTGGCTGAGGGAGCCGGCGTACAGCTTCCGGATCATGTGGCCATCATGACTAAGCCGCTTCTGGCGAACCAGAGCAGCGCACGGAAACGCCGTTTACCTTCCCGCCGGAGTGGTACCTATTTATCTACTTGCACTCTGACATGCTTTCGAACTGCTAGGTTGGCAGGAGCTGGGACCGAGCAACGGGAGCTCACCCCGTTGCTGGGATTTGAACCGCCGACCTTCCGATCGGCAAGTCCTAGTCTATGTGGTTTAACCCACAGCGCCACCCACGTCCCACTATTGTACTACCAACCTTATTATACGATTGTGAAACATGGACCACTTATAAAGACTATCTCCAGCTCCTCGAAAGATTCCATCAACAGTGTCTCCGAAAAAAATTGCACATTGCTTGGGAAGACAGGCGAACTAATGCCAGTGTACTGGAAGAAGCAAAGGTCACCAGTGTTGAAGCAATGATTCTTTAACATCAACTTTGTTGGACTTGCCATGTTGTGCGGATACCTGATGATCGTCTTCCAAAGCAATTACTCTATTCCAAACTTAAAAATGGAAAGTATAATGCTAGTGGCCAACAAAGGCAAATCTTTAAAAATGTAGTATAAACACCGACAACTGGGAAACACTGGCCTGCGAGTGTTCCAGTTGGAGAACAGCCTTTGCCAAAGGTGTCATGGACTTTGAAGATGCTTGAACTCAGGACGAAAGGGAGAAACGTGCTAAGAGGAAGGCAAGTGAAATATACTCGGAGTCGAGTGTGAATTTCATTCTCTTTATTCAGCTCATAGTAGCAATGAATGAAACTTTCCCCAAAACGTCTAGCTATATATACATTATTTACACAATGGGCCCCACGTGATTGGCTAATTCTGGGCTGCTCGTGTAGGCCAATCAGGTTGCGGATTCACTTCATCCAGGAGCCTGATTGGCTGCTCCTGCAGGCCAATCAGGTCGCTGATTCACTTCCACCTGGAGCTGGATTGGGTGGCTTCTGCGGACCAATCAGACTGCTGCATTCTGGATCCTATTGTTCTAGGATTCAGCTCAGTACATAACAGTAAGCTTGGCAAATCCTCACCGGCATCAACTCCCACCCGGAAACCTATGTCCCCACTGTGGAAGGACGTGTGGATCCAGAATTGGCCCCCAAAGTCACTTACGGACTCATTGTTAAGACCTTGTTTATGGAAGACAATCTTACTCAGCTACGAGGGATCGCCAAAGAAAAAGCACAAAGAAGCCCTTTCAGGAATCCCCAAATGGCAGGCTCCCCCCCCCAAAAAAAACCCCTCAACCCCAATCACTTTCAAATGCCACCAAACCACTCGTTTATCGAGGAGAGATTTTGAACGAAATGCAATTGTGCACACTGTCTGTTTTGATCGCCCTCAAAAGGTAGTTTATGAAATTATTAACAACTGAAAGCATCTCTCTCCATATATATCCAATTAAGAGATAAGAACAGAAGCCACATTTGTGTGTGTGTGTTGGTGTATGTGTATGTGTGTGTGAGAGAGAGAGAGAGAGAGAGGAGATTGCTATCACTCCCGGATTACGGGCGCAATAACACCGATAATGGGAGCTGCTGTTTTCTAATTTTTCCGCCCCTTGAGAGGCTGCCTCAGATCATTCCTCATCGTGGAAGAAAGCAGAGCGGAGAGCAGAACAAAAGCAAGAATGATCTCAGTGGTGTCTTCGACAAAACACGCTTTAAGGAGCCTTACAAAAGCGCCGCTGATAACTAGGGGAGAGAGAAGATGAAAAGAAGAGAGGATGGCCCTGGAGAAAGATGTCAAGGGGGATTAATTTGAGGCTGGGCTGAGTCCCGGGGAAGATGTTCTGCTCAGGTTTCAAGCCCCATCTATCTCTTTCCTTCACAAGAGGGAAATAGGGTGAGGGCTCTGGCCCTGCAGGACTACAAATCCCAGCAGCCTCAGCTTCTGGCATGGCCAAGGGTCAGGGCTGAGACATGCCGTGATAGTTCGGTCGCTAGAGTAGGAGACTCTTGATCTCAGGGTCCTGGGTTCAAGTGTCATGTGGGGCAAAATGATTCCTGCATTGCAGGGGGTTTGGAGCTAGATGACCCTCAATGGTCCCTTCCAACTCTTCTTTGGTCGCTTCTGCAAACAGTTGTTGTTGTTGTTTAGTCGTTTAGTGGTGTCCGCCTCTTTGTGACCCCCTGGACCAGAGCAGGCCAGGCACTCCTGTCTTCCACTGCCTCCCGCAGTTGGGTCAAACTCATGCTGGTAGCTTCGAAAACACTGTCCCACCATCTCGTCCTCCGTCGTCCCCTTCTCCTTTCACCCTCCATCTTTCCCAACATCAGGGTCTTTTCCAGGGAGTCTTCACTTCTCATGAGGTGGTCAAAGTATTGGAGTTTCAACTTCACAATCTGTCCTTCCAGTGAGCACTTGGGGCTGATTTCCTTCAGTATGGAGAGGTTTGATCTTCTTGCAGTCCATGGGACTCTCAAGAGTCTCCTCCAGCACCAGAATTCAAAAGCATCCATTCTTCAGCGATCAGCCTTCTTTATGGTCCAGCTCTCACATCATACATCACTACTGGGAAAACCAGAGCTTTAACTATACGGACCTTTGTCTTCAAGGTGATGTCTCTGCTTTTTAAGACGCTGTTTGGGTTTGTTATTACTTTTCTCCCAAGAAGCAGGCGTCTTTTAATTTCGTGACTGCTGTCACCATCTGCAGTGATCATGGAGCCAGAGGAGTCTCAGTCCGCACCGGATCCTTTGCCTCAGGCAGCAGCTGAATCACGTCTGGGGCCGGATCCTGGTGAGTCCCAGTCTGCACAGGTTCCCCTGCAGCAAACACCAGCTGGGCCGAGTCAGGGGCCTGAGCCTGCCCTGGCTCCAGATGTGGGGATGACCTCGTTGCCTTCAGCTGGTCCAGCACTTACAGCTGCTCCACTACTGGTTGGGTCAGGGGAGGCTGAGGCGGCCTCTGGGTCTAGTAACCCACCGATGTCTCCCAAGCTGCAGAGACTGAGGTCTTAGAGAAGGAGAGACCTGAGTACTCGCAGGAGGAGTGCTTGCCTTCAGGCGAAACAGGGAGGTGAGTCGCCGGGGGATCAGGACCAGCCGCTACCCCGACAAAGATAAAAGGCTGTCGGACCCCGCCCCAGGTTGCGGGAGCAACGTTGCTGTGTGCCAGATCCTGCCTGAGATCCTGTACCTGTCCTTGCCTGGTTTCCTGCCTTGACTCTGTCGGACTGACTCCTAGCGGAACCTTCGGATTCTGGACCGGCCCTGGACTGCGTTGCTCGGGTTACGCCCAGGCCCAGCACACGTAATTTACCGTATTTTTTGCTCTATAAGACTCACTTTTTCCCTCCTAAAAAGTAAGGGGAAATGTGTGTGTGTGTTATAGAGCGAATGCAGGCTGCGCAGCTATCCCAGAAGCCAGAACAGCAAGAGGGATTGCTGCTTTCACTGCGCAGGGATCCCTCTTGCTGTTCTGGCTTCTGAGATTCAGAATATTTTTTTTCTTGTTCTCCTCCTCTAAAAACTAGGTGCGTCTTGTGGTCTGGTGCGCCTTATAGAGCGGAAAATACGGTACCTATGCCTTGCAATTAAGGAGGCAAATCCACGGCACTGCCAGCCACAAACGTTGGAAGGAAGTCGTACTCTGAGTAGGGATCCGTGGGCTGAAGTCAGCTGTGTCCATCGATTCCCTACTCTGGGTTCGTCTTGGGATACAACCAACAGCCTTTCTCCCCAAAGGAGCTGCACTGACCTTCGCAGGCACAGGCTCTATTACGCTCAGGCCCATTTTGTCCCTTTGATAACTTCTGTGGATTTTATCCAAGTGTAAATCTCCCTTGGCATGTCCAAGGGCCTTTTGACCTTCAGCTGACTCTCATCCCAGAGAAGAGCCAGCTGAAGTCTCAGTTATTAATTGGAAATCCAATTTCTGGAGGGTGGCCAATGGAGGAGAGAGAGAGGCCAGAGGCAGAGGCAGAACAGCAACTGCTATGAAGTCTCTCCACTTGGAAGCAGGCACTTACTTTTGAGTAAGGGACGCGGGTGGCGCTGTGGGTTAAACCACAGAGCCTAGGGCTTGCCGATCAGAAGGTGGGCGGTTCGAATCCCCGCTATGACGGGGTGAGCTCCCGTTGCTCGGTCCCTGCTCCTGCCAACCTAGCAGTTCAAAAGCACGTCAAAGTGCAAGTAGATAAATAGGTACCACTCCGGCGGGAAGGTAAACGGCGTTTCCGTGCGCTGCTCTGGTTCGCCAGAAGCGGCTTAGTCCTGCTGGCCACATGACCCGGAAGCTGTACGCCGGCTCCCTCAACTAATAAAGCGAGGTGAGCGCCGCAACCCCAAAGTCGGTCATGACTGGACCTAATGGTCAGGGGTCCCTTTACCTTACTTTTGAGTAAAGGTATTCAGCTTGCTCATTGAGTAGGCCTTCATCAATCTATCTAGCGCAGTCATTTGGAGCAATGTGCTGACAACGCCAAGGTTTCAGGTTTGATCCCCATCATAGCTGCCAACTTTTCCCTTTTCTTGCGAGGAATCCTATTCGGAATAAGGGAATTTCCCTTAAAAAAAGGAAAACGTTGACAGCTATGATCCCCATATGACCCCAATTTTGATCCCCTGGGGTGCCTTGAATGATGGTCAGGGGTGCTGCGGTGAATAAATTGTGCAAAATGGATGCAGATTTACAAAGCTTCCCCAACTTCAGGGATTGGGAACCCTTGGCCCTCTCAGATGGACTACGATTCCCATCATCCTTGAGTGTTGCCCATGCTGGCTGGGGCCGATGGGAGTTGGAGTCCAAAGACATCCCACCTGATGCCTGCAGCTTGCAGAGTTGCACTCCCATGCCACATGATTATGGTCTGTGTGTGTGGTTTGGGTGATGCGCGGTCAGGGGAATAACAATGCTGTCTAGGGTTGTAAAGACTGCGGAGAGAATAATTGGGTGCACTCTTCCCACCTTGTATCAAATCTATGCTTCCAGGTGCCATAAGAAAGCTGCAGAGATAGCGCAGGATAGTGCACACCCCGGAAATGATCTCTTTCAGCTTCTGCCTTCTGGAAGAAGGTTGTTGTTCTTTAGTCGTTTAGTCGTGTCCGACTCTTTGTGACCCCCTGGACCAGAGCACGCCAGGCACTCCTGTCTTCCGCTGCCTCCCGCGGTTTGGTCAAACTCATGCTGGTAGCTTCGAGAACACTATCCAACCATCTCGTCCTCTGTCGTCCCCTTCTCCTTGTGCCCTCCATCTTTCCCAACATCAGGGAGTCTTCTCTTCTCAGAGTATTGGAGTCTCAGCTTCAGGATCTGTCCTTCCAGTGAGCACTCAGGGCTGATTTCCTTAAGAATGGAGAGGTTTGATCTTCTTGCAGTCCATGGGACTCTCAAGAGTCTCCTTCAGCACCATCATTCAAAAGCATCCATTCTTCGGCGATCAGCCTTCTTGATGGTCCAGCTCTCACTTCCATACATCATTACTGGGAAAACCATGGCTTTAACTATACGGACCTTTGTTGTCAAGGTGATGTCTCTGCTTTTTAAGACGCTGTCTAGGTTTGTCATTCCTTTTCTCCCAAGAAGCAGACGTCTTTTAATTTCGTGGCTGCTCTCACCATCTGCAGTGATCATGGAGCCCAAGTAAGTAAAATCTCTCACTGCCTCCATTTCTTCCCCTTCTATTTGCCAGGAGGTGATGGGACCGGTGGCCATGATCTTCCTTAAAGATAGCCCACTCCTTATTCACTTTTTGTACCATATCTCCTCTTATCCACCCTGTTAGTTCGGCAATATGGAAGTATTGCATTTTTGCACACATTCAGCAACGATGATTCCTCCCCCTCCCTCTCCCAAAGACTTGACATGACTCTGGCACGGTCCGAGCTTTATGGCCACTCCTGCCATGGTGCCTGCTGAGGCTGCTCTCAATTTGTTTTATTTACAACCCAGTAAAGTGGGGAGAGGAAGGGTTCCTTCCTTTCCCCCCCCCCAAGTCACTCTCTCTCTCCTGCAGCACCCCTCCCAGGTCTGAGTCAGCAGACGGTTCCCTTAAAAGGAAAACCAGTGAGAGATATTGCTGGCTTTGAGTGCTTAGAGCGGGGGGGGGGGCAAAAGCATCTCCCACTGCCCACGTCCTTTCCTGCTCCATTTCCTCTTCCAGAAGAGCATCCTTCTTTGAGGACCAAACAGTGTCCTTGTCTGAAACCCTGGCCTGGCATACTGACTTCTCTTCCTCCCCCATGGCTGAATTGCTGGATGTTGTTGCAGGTGGGGGGGGTATACGGGCCACTTGACCCGGGCCTCCGATTCCAAAGGGGGCCTCGGTCAGCATATTCACAATTCAAGCCTTGGAATACCGTATTTTCCGCTCTATAAGACGCACCAGACCACAAGAAGCACCTAGTTTTTGGAGGAGGAAAAGAAGAAAAAAAATATTCTGGATCTCAGAAGCCAGAAGAGGAAGAGGGATCGCTGCGCAATGATCCCAGTTGCTGTTCTGGCTTCTGGGATAGCTGCGAGAAGCTTCTTCAGGGCAGTGGGATGAAGGCTCCCCCTGCCCTGAAGAGGCTTTGCACAGCTAAGCCAGAAGCCAGTACAGTTCTGTTCTGGCTTCTGGGATAGCTGCGCAGCCTGCATTCGCTCCATAAGACGGACACACATTCCCCGTTACTTTTTAGGAGGGGAAAAGTGCGTCATAGAGCGAAAAATACGGCAATTCAAGCCTTGAAATAAAATTATTTGTCAGCATAACTTTTGTGAAAATTATTTATATACTTATTTATAAGACTTCAGTTATCCCCACAGTAAAAAGGTGGGGCACATTATCAACCTGATCCCCTGGGCCTCTCCTTGGCTCTGCAAGGCCCTGGATGCAGCCCCTCCTGATCTCTGCTGAGCAGTTAATGAGATCCATAGCTGTCAACTTTCAGATTTGAAAACAAGGGATCAGCAGCCTCGAAAATAAGGGATCAGCAACCTCATCTGTCCCGGGAACAGCCTATGGGATATCTAACAATCCAGGATAACAGCGGGAAACGGCGCTGGAATAAGGGAATTTCCCGCAAAAAAAAAGGGAAGGTGGACAGCTAGGGCGAGCTCCAGGGGTCTTGCATGCCCTCCCATATTTCTCAGCACTGGGGGAGGAAGGAGGGTGTGGGGGATGCGGTGCACACCAGGTGACAGCCGTGAGGGCAGGTGATATCGCCGCGCCACCCTGAACCCCACCCCACGCTCGCTACATGGTCGGGGAGCCACTAGGGGCTATGCTGCCATGGGGGGCTAGCAGTGCCCCCCCACACTCACCATACGGGTGGCTGGCCCCGCCCCCATGCCACTCCAGGTGCCGAGGCAGGTAGCTCCGCCCCTGTTCCTCTCTCTCTCTCTCTCTCTTTTTGAACTTGCGTTTCATTTATTTGTTAACATTCTTACATTACATCGGTAAACGTTGTCATATTAAGACGTGGAGGAAGAAGGAAAAGCGGGACTTTCAGGGATCAAAACAGAATCTGGGATGGCTGATGAAATTCTGGAAAATAGGGATACTTGGAGGGCCTGGCCTTGGCACAACTGAGTGGCACAATTTGTGCCTTCCTTTGGAAGGAGGCACAGTGGAGACTGAAGTGTCTTTAAGAAATATGGCTTATTTCCACCTGGGTTTTTGCAGCTGGAGCACAGAACACCACACCCCAAGAGTGCTGTCCTCATAGCTTCAGCAAGCTTGTGTCCACCAAAGCCAGCCATGCTCCCTGGTCTCTCAGTGGAGCCTCTCGCAAGGAGCTCTGGCTCTCCCTTCTTCTTCCCCAAAACCCTTGCTCCAAAGCACATCTCGAGCCTCGTGTAAAAAGGGCATCTCCCCCCCCACCGTGGTGACATCACGCCCCCTGTAACCCTTGGCAACTTCCTCCTCCAGATTCTGCTGTTGTCTTTTTCTAACTAGCATCCAGCTTGGGAAGGAACTTCTTCTCTCACACTTAATGTCTCGCCTTTTGTCCAGGTAATGACTCTGCCCTCACCTGTCTTTGCTCTTTGATGGCATCTCTGTAAGTGCCTCTGTAAGGCTTGACTTGTTTCTTTAAAGGTAGAGGGTAAAGGGACCCCTGACCATTAGGTCCAGCCGTGACTGACTCTGGGGTTGCGGCGCTCATCTCGCTTTACTGGCCGAGGGAGCCGGCGTACAGCTTCCGGGTCATGTGGCCAGCAGGACTAAGCCGCTTCTGGCGAACCAGAGCAGCGCACAGAAATGCCGTTTACCTTCCCGCTGGAGTGGTACCAATTTATCTACTTGCACTTTGACGTGCTTTTGAACTGCTAGGTTGGCAGGAGCAGGGACCGAGTGACGGGAGCTCACCCCATCGCGGGGATTTGAACCGCCGACCTTTTGATCAGCAAGCCCTAGGCTCTGTGGTTTAACCCACAGCGCCACCCGCGTCCCTTTTTGATGACATCTCTGTAAGAGCCAAGCTCCAGAGGAAGATGGCTTGACTTGTTTCTTTTGGCCTTTCTAAATCCTAGAATTGTGGGGTGTAATCCATTGGAGCAGTCAAATACAACATTCCTTGTTTCCCTAGAGGGGGCTCAGGCAGGTGGATGCTACTCCAGCCAATATGACTTCCTATTACACTGGTCTGGAGCGTCCTCCCGCTGCATGTGACCACAGAGATGGGCACGGCTCTGGCTGACTCCATAAAACAGCCGAGTCACGCAGCCAGTTTCTCTCTCTTGCTCTCATCCCTTGCTTGCTGCTCTCCTGCAGCCATTTATGTAAATTTTGCTGTCTGCTGGCTCTCAGCCAGCCTGTGCTGGTCCAGGGGGGAGGTTTCCGTGGGGCGAGGTCCAGGACCTGAGTTGAGGGTCAGCAGACAGTCCTCCATGGGCGAAGCGGGGTCCACAGCGGGAAGCCGGGCAAGGACAGGAACTCTGGGGGAACAAGACTGGATACTGGCCGAAACAGCTCTTCGATGACGTTGCTCCTGCAACCTGGGACTAGGCTGACTGGCCTTTATCTTCTCTGAGGCCAGGGGTGGTCCCGGCCCCCAGGAGACCCGCCTCCCCTGGCCTTAAGGTGAGCACTCCTCCTGGGAGAAACCAGTTCCCTTTGCCTCTCTGCCCTGAGCCTCTGCAGTTCAGGAGAGGCTGAAGGGTTACTGGACCCAGGGGGAGACTCACCTGTAGGCACTGAGTCCTCAACCACCTCTGGAGCCAGAGTGGATTCACCTGGTGCCTGCTCCTGAGGATCCGGCACAGGTGTAGGCGCTTCAGAATCAAGGCCCTGCCCCAGTTCAGCCGGCCCTGGAGGTGGGGACTCCTGTGCAGGCTGGGATTCATCCGGTTCAGCCTCTGAATCGGATTCCCAGGCCATCAAACAGCCGCACATGAGCTCAAGCTCCATATGAGGTAAACTCACTGTTTCTTTGTGTAACTACCAAGTAAAGTCTGCCTTTCAGGGATCTAATCGTGAACTGAAATGTGAGTAAACTTGTTATTTTCAAGCAAAGACTCTTGTGTCTTTATTCTTTCAAAGGGGACACCAGGAATAATGCATCTGGGCGAACCACATTGGATTACTTAACTAAAGAGATTCCAACGAATCTGCAAACTGGCTTCCAGCTATATTGAGGGGAATGTGCTCTGCTACATCACTCACTAGTGTAAGTGAAAGAAGGATAATTCTTATTCAGTATATCCTTTTTTCCCCAAATAATATTTATTATTTATTATTTTCAGTAGGTAAACACAATAAAAAAAGAAGAGATTAACAATAATAAAGACAAACAAAAAAGAGGAGAAAAAGGGGGGGGAGAGATACATACAACATATTGCCACTTAATTAATTAAAATTAAGTACCATCCATCTTCATAAACATAGTATTTGACTTCCTCGAATCTCTTCCGTCCGAATTTCTTAGTAATTATATGTAGCCGTTTCCAATATCAGTGTTTCAAAAGACCATATCACAGTCCTAATCATATTACATAACTTTCCTTATCGTACATTTTCTTATTTATAAATTTAATTCCATTTTAATCCTAGGCCTAATTGTTCCTTTCAAGTGATTGAAAGAATACAATATTTATTCAAATAGTCTTTAAATTTCTTCCAGTCTCCTTGGTGTTCCTCTTCTTTCTGGTCGCGGATTCTCCCGGTGAGGTCAGCCAGCTCCATAAACTCCATCATTATTCAGTATATCCTTTCCTGCTATTCCTAACATTCCCACAAGAAAAAAGAAAATTCCTTCCAGTAGCACCTTAAAGACCAACTAAGTCAGTTCTTGGTATGAGCTTTCGTGTGCATGCACACTTCTTCAGATACACTGAAACAGAAGTCACCAGACCCTTCTATATAGTGAGAAGGTGGGGAGGGGTATTACTCAGAAGGGTGGTGGGAATGGGTGATTGGCAGATAGCTGTGATGAGCCTGTTGACGACTCTTAACGACTGCAATAGGTCTTACAGGAAAAAGCAAGGGGTGAGAAGCAAGCTGCTGAATTGCAACTTATTACCAAACTTAAAACCATGGAGAGACCTGGTCTGAACAAAGACATTGGATTCTTATCTCATTATACATGACAAAGCCATTTTTCACCTTCTCACCCCTTGCTTTCTCCTGTAAGACCTATTGCAGTCATTAAGAGTCGTCAACAGGCTCATCACAGCTATCTGCCAATCACCCATTCCCACCACCCTTCTGAGTAATACCCCTCCCCACCTTCTCACTATATAGAAGGGTCTGGAAACTTCTATTTCAGTGTATCTGAAGAAGTGTGCATGCACACGAAAGCTCATACCAAGAACTAACTTAGTTGGTCTTTAAGGTGCTACTAGAAGGAATTTTTTTGTTTTGACTATGGCAGACCAACACGGCTACCTATCTGTAACCATTACCACAAGAATCATGTTGGAAGAGACCTTGAGGTCACCCAGCCCAACCCCCTTCGATGCAAGAATCTCAGCTGATGGAAACTCAACTAAAGCATCCATGGCAGATGGCCATCCAGCCATCTGATCAAACCCCACACAGAATCACAGAATCACAGAACTGGGAGGGACCATCCAATCCTCTGCAATGCAGAAATCTTTTGCCCCATGTGGGGCTCAAACCCATGACCTTGAGACTGAGAGTCTCATGCTCTACTGACTGAGTTATCCCAGAGAACATATGTATTTCAGACATTAAGGGGAGAACCAGGGACCCAGCAGTTATAGGGGATCCTTGTCCTATAATTCTGCTTTGAATGGGTTCTCCAGATTCACAGACAAGCTCCTCAAAACGGCAATCTGCTCCCCCCACCTAATTTTTTTACAAAAATGTTATCCTCTAGGCAGGTACAAAGACAACAGCTCATACGCTTCAGTGGTCCCTGTTTGTTTACCAAAGTGTTGTCCCACTTTACTGGTAAGCAGCTGTCCCCGTTTTTTTAGGCAAACGCTTGACTATGAACATGAATGTGTGCATTTGCAATGGGAAACAGCCCTTCTGAATCCATTGCTCCATTTGCAAGGGGGAAATTTGAGGGGAGGGGCAGCCAGGAGAGGGCTCATACGGTGTAACAATTAGCGTGTTGGACTAGGAACTGGGAGACCCGGGTTCAAATCTCCTACTCAGCCACGAAGCTTATTAGATGACCTTGGGGGGGCAGTCACTCCCTCTCAGCCTAATTCTCCCTCACTGGCTTGTTGTAAGGGTAAAATGGGGGAGGGGGTTAAAATGGGGGGTGATATGTGCTGAAGTTCTCACCCTGGGCCAGTAGGGGGATACTGTAGATAGTTATGCAAATGAAGGATCGAAAGTGACATTCAGTGATTGGATAGTTTTAGAAAGTTGCTACAGTAACGTTGGAGCTCTATATAAGCAAGCTGACTGAACCCTTCAGTTCAGTTCTGTCCTGGCCTGTGAATAAACAAGAGCTGTTTGAAGAATCGCTGTGTCGTCTGATATGTTCACCCACAACTTAATGGGGGGCAGGGGCTACGTTAATCTCTTTGGAGAAAAAGGTGGGGTGTTAATGTATTTGACAATTAAATATACAGTCATACCTCAGATTACAGACGCTTCAGATTGTGTTTTTTCTGGTTACGGACCGCCGAAACCCGGAAGTACTGGAACGGGTTCCTTCCGGGTTTCGGCACTCACGCAAGCGCAGAAGCACTAAACTGCACTTTGCACATGTGCAGAAGCACCGAATCACAACTCAGGTTGCGAACGTGCACCCCGCACGGATCACGTTCGCAACCCGAGCATCCCCTGTAATTAAGCCAAAGCACATCCTTTCCCCTACGTCCATTCCTCCCCTTTCCTCTGCTGTTTCCTTGAGCCTGTTTTAGACTGTAAGCTCCTTGGGGCAGAGACTGGTTCTTTTTCAAGGGCCATGCATGTAGAGCAATGACAATACCATAGTCAACAAAAAGAACCACAAATAATCTCATTGCAGTAGTGCAGTAATAAAACCCCTAGCTGCACATTTGCCAAAGCTAAGCAGGATCTGGTATAGTTTCAGAATGGGTGGAAGGCTGGGTTTTGTGATCTCTGCATTGCAAGGGGTTGGACTAGAGGACCTTTGAGGGGCCCCCTCCAACTCTACGGTTCTGTGATCTGCTCCACAACTGAACCTTGGTCCCCTGCTAGCAAATGGGCATGTTTTTATGTCACTCTCATCCATAAAAATCTGTTCCTCGTTCCACCTGGAGGCTGCCATTTTCCTTTCCCAGAATGCCCTGGGTGCTCTGTTATCCCACTGCATTTAGTATAGGGGCATGGCAGTCACCCGTGGGTAGGGTGCAATTTCCTTTCCCGACAAAGACCAGGAAAACCATTTGTGTTAAAATCAAAAATGGAGGGGAAATGTGTGTGCGTCCTATGGAGCGAATGCAGGCTTTCGCTGAAGCCTGGGGAGCGAGAGGGGTCGGTGCGCACCAACCCCTCTCGCTCTCCAGGCTTCAGGAAGACCGCCGGGCTACAAAGGCTTGCAGATAGCAGCCTGCTCTGGGGGCTGGGTTCCTGGGGGCGGGGGAAGCCTGAGCTTCCCCCATCACAGCCCATCGGCTAAAAAAAAAAGCCGTGCACAGCCTCTCCCGGCTGGAGAGGTTGTGAGTGGCTAAAGAGGAATGGATCCCGCTGGCTGTCTTGGCTTCTTTGCTCTTTGGGGCTAGGGGGGGAATATTTTTTTCTTTATTCCCCCCCCCCTAAAAACTAGGTGCGCCCTATGGTCCGGTGCACCCTATGGAGTGAAAAATACGGTACATCACGAACATAGGTAGTTGCCCTACTCCGAGCCAGACCATTGCTTCACCTACCTCATCACTGTCCTACACGGGCCGGCAGCAAGATAAACACAGACCAAAATTTTGCCGAAATGAACACCATCGCCTTTGTAATGAACAAACAACGAACCACATGTCGTCTTAGAGAACAAATAACCACACGAGAAAGGTCTACGAGAAAGAAGAAAAATGAATGTAATGCTATATAATATTTTTAGAGGTGGGGGGGGAGAGAAATCTTGCACGCTTGCAAGGCCAAATGTATTCGGGAACGGACTAGTCAGCTTTCTTTGTAACCGAAAGCATCGGGGAGAGGAGGCGGGGAATCTTCCTCCATCTCGGGAGAAAACTCATTTCCAGTCGGCTGCGGCTGCTTCCCTGGGAGATAAGCGAACGCTCGCCAAGTGCCGTCCCTAATGGACTTTGCTAAATTTCTGATAGACTCTCATTTGTTTTTATTATCTCCCTCTTTGCGGGGAGGGAGGGTGGAAACCAGAATTTGCGCATGGCGACGCATTCCGATCAGACAAGGACCTGAGATCGCAGCAGTAATTTGAAGCTGACGACGACCTTGGCTGCTCCGATGGGGACAGGCCTGACCTCTGGGTGAACCTCTGTGACCACGTTGGACAGCCAGCCATGTGTGTGTGTGTGTGTGAGTGTGTGTGAATACTGCTCTGGGGGTCATGGAGCAGTTAGGGTTGCCAAACCTCCAGCTCTGACCTGAAGTCCCCAGGTCTCTCCAGCCCCCTCCAAGTGCCCGGGGGCAGGGGGAGGGCCTGAATCTCCAAGGCTGCCCTTAGTTTAAAATATATGTGCATATTTAACAAGAAGGCTGCTTGTGCAGATTGCAAGCTTCAACCCGGCAGGAGCTGGCTGCAAATTGTAGCATTCCCACTCTGGGTGACGTCTGCCTTCTTCTGCTCCCCTCTCCCAATTAACCTCCGTCTCCAGGGCTTGGCACATCTTTTGCACGCAGATGCTCTGGCATCTCCAGGTAGAGCTGGAAAAGACTCATGGAATCAAAGTTGGAAGGGATCCCAAGGGCCATCTAGTCCAAGCCCTTGCAATGCAGGAATGTTTCGCCCAACGTGGGATTCGAACCCAAAACCTGGCCTGAGTTTAAGAGTCTTGTGCTCTACTGACTGAGGGCTTAACTCAGCAGGAGGCAGCTTCCTATGCTCTTAACTAGAACCCACAATCACTTTCTGGATTAAAGGCACCCAGTTCACAACCACCATTCTCTGCTCCCCTCTCCCAATTAACCTCCGTCTCCTGGGCTTGGCACATCCTTTGCATGGAGAAGGTCCCAGGTTCCATCTCCTGGCATCTCCAGGTAGAGCTGGGGATGCCCCTGATGCCGACCTGATTGTGGATGGAGGATTTGACCTGGCATGTGTGACAGAGACCTGGTTGGAGGAAGCAGATGGGCCTGTCCTTGCTGCCGCTTGCCCACTGGGTTTCTCTTACGCACAGCAACCCAGGTCATGTGGGTGGGGAGGGGGGGTTGCAGTGATTTTTAGGAAGTCACTAGTTTGCATCAGGCGTCCTACTGGGAAGACCCAGTTTTCTGAGTGCATGTTCTGGAAGTTGGGCAATAGGGGCAGTACAGGATTCCTTTTGGTGTACCGACCTCCCCGCTGCACCAAGGATTCCCTGTCCGAGCTGCTTCAGGTCGTGGCGGATGTTCTCCTGGAGACACCTAGCTTGGTTGTCCTAGGGGATTTTAACATCCATGCCGACACGACCTTACAAGGGGCCGCTCGGGACTTCGTGGAAAGCATGGCCTCCATGGGGCTGTCCCTGAATAAGTTGGGCCCAACTCATAGTCATGGACATGCCTTAGACCTGGTATTCACCTCTAGTGACGTGGGTGATCTGACACTAAGTAAAAGTGAAACCAAAGAAGTGCCATGGTCAGATCACTTCCTGGTGCAACTGGACTTCTCTGCGACCCTTCCCCTCTGCAGGGAGGTGGGACCAATTCGGATGGTCCGCCCCCGCCACTTAATGGATCCAAATGGTTTCCAGAGAGTGGTAGGGGATGCTTTATCCCATGTTGATGGCCTTTCAGCTGATTCCCTGGTGGCCCGCTGGAATGCGGAGTTAACCAGGGCTATTGACTGTCTGGCTCCGAAGTGCCCTCTCCGATTGCATGGAGCCCGGACAGCCCCGTGGTTTTCTTCGGAGCTGAGGGCGATGAAACAATCGTTGAGACGGCTAGAGCGTTGGTGGCAGAAAACTCACTCCGAATCTGACCGGACACAGGTTAGAGCTCAACGTCGAGCCTACCAAGTGGCGATAGCGACGGCGAAGAAGACTTTCTTCACCGCCTCTATTGCATCTGCAGAAAATAGTAGCAGGAGACTCTTTCAGGTGGTCCGCAATTTAACGGAACCACCTTTACCACCGGGGCCTTGTACAGACCCCAAGATCTCCTGCAACGATTTTGCAAAGTTTTTTGCAGATAAAATCACTCATATTCGGAAGGAGCTAGACACCACCGTGGGAGCAGGGCTGGGGCGGGAGAGTGCTAGAGCCCTGTCTGGTCAAGTTGCATGGAATCAGTTTCAATCCGTTACCCCCGAGGATGTGGACAGGCTGCTTGGACGCTTGAAACCAACCACCTGTCTCCTTGATCCTTGCCCATCCTGGCTAATAAAAGCAAGCCGGGAAGGGCTGGGCGATGGGCTCTGCGGGGTGGTGAATGCTTCCCTATGTGAGGGAACATTCCCAGATCCGCTGAAAGAGGCGGTCGTTAAACCGCTTCTTAAAAAACCATCTTTAGACCCGGCCAGTATGGCCAACTATCGCCCAGTCTCAAATCTTCCATTCTTGGGCAAGGTGATTGAGCGTGTGGTTGCTGAACAACTCCAGGCACGCCTGGAGGATGCGGACCATTTGGATCCCTTCCAATCGGGGTTCAGGCCTCATCATGGGACCGAAACTGCCTTGGTCGCACTGGTTGATGATCTCCGGCGAGCTAGGGACAAAGGTGAGAGTTGTTTCCTAGTTCTGCTGGATCTCTCAGCGGCCTTTGATACAATCGACCATAACATCCTTCTGGACCGTCTAGAGGGGCTGGGAGCTGGGGGCACTGTTATACAGTGGTTTCGCTCCTTCCTGCTGGGCCGTGTTCAGAAAGTGGTGGTGGGGGATGAGTGTTCAGACCCTTGGGACCTCACTTGTGGGGTACCTCAGGGTTCCGTCCTCTCCCGCATGCTTTTTAACATCTATATGAAGCCGCTGGGAGAGATCATCAGGGGGTTTGGACTGGGTGTCCATCAATATGCAGATGATACCCAGCTCTACCTCTCTTTCAAATCAGAACCAGTGAAGGCGGTGAAGGTCCTGTGTGAGTGCCTGGAGGCGGTTGGAGGATGGATGGCGGCTAATGGATTGAGGCTGAATCCTGACAAGACAGAAGTACTGTTTTTGGGGGACAGGGGGCGGGCTGGTGTGGAGGACTCCCTGGTCCTGAATAGGGTAACTGTGCCCCTGAAGGACCAGGTGCGTAGCCTGGGAGTCATTTTGGACTCACAGCTGTCCATGGAGGCGCAGGTCAATTCTGTATCCAGGGCAGCTGTCTACCAACTCCACCTGGTACGCAGGCTGAGACCCTACCTGCCCGCAGACTGTCTCGCCAGAGTAGTGCAGGCTCTAGTTATCTCCCGCTTGGACTACTGCAATGCGCTCTACGTGGGGCTACCTTTGAAGGTGACTCGGAAACTACAGCTAATCCAGAATGCGGCAGCTAGACTGGTGACTGGGGGCGGCCGCCAAGACCACATAACACCGGTCTTGAAAGACCTACATTGGCTCCCAGTACGTTTCCGAGCACAATTCAAAGTGTTGGTGTTGACCTTTAAAGCCCTAAACGGCCTCGGCCCAGTATACCTGAAGGAGCGTCTCCACCCCCATCGTTCTGCCCGGACGCTGAGGTCCAGTGCCGAGGGCCTTCTGGCGGTTCCCTCATTGCGAGAAGCAAAGCTACAGGGAACCAGGCAGAGGGCCTTTTCGGTAGTGGCGCCCGCCCTGTGGAACGCCCTCCCAGCAGATGTCAAAATGATAAACAACTACCTGACATTCAGAAGACATCTTAAGGCAGCCCTGTTCAGGGAAGTTTTTAATGTATGATATTTTAGTGTTTCCTGGTTTCTATGGAAGCCGCCCAGAGTGGCTGGGGGGGCCCAGCCAGATGGGCGGGGTATAAATAATAAATTATTATTATTATTATTATTATTATGAAACCCTCAGGAACCACTGCCAACCTTGAGCTGAACGCGCCAGCGGTCTGACTTTGCAAGAAGGCATCTCTCTGCATTCGGTGTGGGACGGGTCCACGGAGTCACAGAAGACATTAAATCAGTCCCTTCTCCAAAGGCACGTAGGCTGTGTGTCAGAGGAGAGCTAAACCGATTGTAAACTCATCAGCAGCGAACAAAAGATCAAAGAAGAGAAAACAATTACAAGGAGATTGAAATGGACAAGCGAGCTGGGCTCCAGGGGAAACAAGGCTTAACGGCCTGGGGTCAGGGGATTGTTTGGGGGTGAGATAACTGGGCAGAATGAATTAGCATTGGGGGAGATGTGTGTTAGGAGCAGGCTGGCTCTGGAAATATCAGCTTCATTGGGGCTGCAGCCTTTCCCTCAAAGAATTCTGGGCAGTGTAACTGGTGCCTTGCAGAGCTATACTTCCCTGCCATCCTTCACAAACTGCAGTTCCCAGCATTCCTGAAGGGGAAAGAGATGTGCTTCAAATGTACTTTACAGTGTGTGTGCAACCTTAGTTTAAGGCATTCCTCATAGAATCATGGGTGGCACTGTGGGTTAAGCCACAGAGCCTAGGACTTGCCGATCAGAAGGTCGGCGGTTCAAATCCCCGCGACGGGGTGAGCTCCCATTGCTCGGTCCCTGCTCCTGCCAACCTAGCAGCTCGAAAGCAGGTCAAAGTGCAGGTAGATAAATAGGTACCACTCCGGCGGGAAGGTAAACAGCATTCTGCTTCACCAGAAGCGGCTGAGTCCTGCTGGCCACATGACCCGGAAGCTGTACGCCGGCTCCCTCAGCCAGTAAAGAGAGATGAGCACCGCAACCCCAGAGTCAGTCACGACTAAACCTAATGGTCAGGGGTCCCTTTACCTTTACCTTTACATAGAATCATATGGAATGGACCCCTAGGGTCATATGGAATGGACCCCTAGGGTCATCTAGTTAGTGCAGGAATCACAGCTTGAGAATCCCTGACAGATGGCCAACTAACCTCTCCTTAAAAACCTCCAATGAAGGTTGTTGTCGTTATCATTATTACCCGCACTTCAACCCTAAGGTCCTCCTCTTTGAAATAATATACATACAGTGGTGCTCCGCAAGACGAATGCCTCGCAAGACGGAAAACCCGCTAGACGAAAGAGTTTTCCGTTTTTGAGGTGCTTTGCAAGACAAATTTCCCTATGGGCTTGCTTCGCAAGACGAAAACGTCTTGCAAGTTCTTGCAAGTTTTTCCCCTCCCCCCCCCCCCGTTCTAAGCCGCTAAGCCGCTAATAGCCGCTAAGCCGCTAATAGCGCTAATCCGCTAATCCGCTAATGGCCGTGCTTCGCAAGACGGAAAAATCACTAGACGAAGAGACTCGCAGAACGAATTATTTTCGTCTTGCGAGGCACCACTGTATATACTTTTTAATAACTTTTCTTCTTTACAATTTAGAATATTTGTCACGGCCACCCAGGACGGGTCCCAGCTCACAAGAGACCTCACTCCGTTGCAGTTTATTTACAGGAAAAGTTTATTGAAGATTTCTGCTTCTCGTACAGTTCAGCATCGTGGCCGTACGTCTGTCACGTTAGACCGCTGAAGTCCCCTCTGACTCCTCCCCTCTTCCACACCAACTTAATAGCCTGGCTCTAGACCACCTCTTCCTCTCCTTTCTTTTCCGCAGGGTCTTCCTGCCCCCCTGGGTTCCCTCTCTCCGTGACTCGCCTGAGGCTGAATCCTCTGCCGCCTCTTCCCCCCTCCTTCTGGCTTTAGGGCCGGGCTCCTCCCCTGAGCTCTCTCCACTTCCGCGCGCCTCTACGTTTGAACTTGGCGCGCGTACGTTGCTGCTGACCTTTCTTTCGACCGCTACACCACCCCTTGTTCTGCTCTCCACCCTTTCCGGCTGAACACCTTGCTCCAACCCCCTTTCTCTGTTCTCTCCTAATCCTGCTCCCTCCGAGAGGCTGACGACTCCACCCCCTTTACTCCGTTCCGGCTGAGACGCCTCTTGCTGCGTCTGTCTTCCACTGGGCTCCTCTTCGCTTCTCCCTTCTCCTCCCTTTTGCTTGATTAAGGTAACCCCCTTTTGAGAATCCTCTGACTCGCTGCTCAGACTCGTGGATTCCCTCAGAATTCCGTCATCTTCTTCCTCATCCTTCTGCCCCTCCTCCCACTCGCTCTCCGTCTCCTCTGTCATCTCCTCCTCTCTCCCAGAAACCCTGACATCCATCCCCCCCTCGAAGCCCCCCCTTCCCCCCTCCCGCTCGCCGGGTGCAGGTTGAGGAAAACGTGGTTCTTCCGGGGTCGGTTCAGGATACAAGTTGTCCACTTCAACGTTCTCCTCTGTCATCTCCGTATATGTGTGTTCGAACTCGGGTTCCCCACCCACAGACCTCACAGTCTCTTCCTCCATCACTGCTTCTCCTGGCGCTGCCTGCCAAGGACCTACCATCCATCTCTGACTCCATGCCTCCCTTGGCTGATCCACCCACCAACAAGGGCCTGTCTCCTCCCCCCCCAGTCTCGGATCCCTGGTCGGGCTTGTTTCGGGCGTATGGCCCTCGGGTGAGGAGAAACCCTCGAACGTGCTGTCTGACAAAGTGGGCGTGAAAAGCCAATCATCAAAATACTCCTCGGGCATGGGCTTGTGCGGAAAAAGTGCATGGAACTCCTCCTTCAACAGGGGTTCGTCCAACGCGTAACCCGGCACCCAGCTATTGGCAGAGGCCGGAGTGCCTTCCCTGGCTAGAAAATATTCTACTCCCTCCTCCCCCCATCTCGAGTCCAGTATCTCTGTGACCTCGTTAAGAGGTTCTGGTCTTGGCGATTCCCCCCCCTCAGGCGCCCTCCTACGTGGCTCTGGGAGTGCTCCTGACTCTTGAAACCTGTGTGGGGTTTTGTAGGGAGTGAGCACCGACCTATGAAAGACCGGGTGCACCCTGGAACCCTCCGGAAGGGCTAGACGAAAAGCCACCGGATTGATCTTAGCCTCAACTTGATATGGCCCTAGCTGCCTGTGTCCTAACTTCTTCTTGGCCAATGACCTGGCCGGCATCGCGTGGGCTGCTAACCACACCCAGTCCCCAATCTGGATGTCCTCTCCCGCCCTCCTGTGCTTATCGGCCTGCACCTTATACGCCTGTTTTGCCAGCTCCAAATGTCTCCGCAGCTCCTCGTGCACCTCTTGCAACTCCGCTGCAAACTGGTCGGCATCTTGAGGCCCCCCCCCTCCTGGTGCCGCAAATCTCGGGAAGGTTCTGGGATGACGGCCATTGTTCGCGAAGAAAGGCGTCACCCCGGTGGATGCGTGTTTCGTGTTGTTGTAGGCGAATTCAGCCATCGGCAGATAGTCCACCCACGCCGCAGGTCGCTGGTTGGCGTAGCACCGCAGGTACTGCTGCATGATCGCGTTGACCCTCTCCGCTTGACCGTTGGTTTGTGGATGTCTCGCCGATGTCAGGTTGATTTTGACGTGCAAGATGCCCAGAAGCTTTCGCCAGAAAGTGGAAACAAACTGGCGCCCCCTGTCGGACAAGACGGACTGCGGAAGTCCATGCACTCTGAAGACGTGATCGATGAAGAGCTTTGCGGTCTGTTCTGCCGTCGCCACCTTGGCACAAGGGATGAAATGCGCCATCTTGGTGAACAAGTCCACCACCACTAACACCGCCGTCTTACCTCTGGAGCTGGGCAGGTCCGTAACAAAGTCCAACGCTACCCTCTCCCACGGTTGCTGCGGTGTCTCCAGCGGTTCTAGCAATCCCGCCTGCTTCTGGTGCACTGGTTTGGACCTCTGGCAGATATCACACCTGGCGACGTAGTCCGCCACCTCTCCTCTCATCTGGGGCCACCAAAAGTCTCTAGCCACCAACTCCATCGTCTTCTCTTTGCCGAAATGGCCTGCACTAGGGGCGTCATGCAATTGTCGCAGAACCTTGGCTCGAAGATCGTCGGTGGGCACGTAAAGGGCACCCTTACGAGTCAAAAGTCCATCTTGCAATTGGAACTCATCGTTGTCTCGCGACCCTCCGCGTAGCTCCTCCATCTTGGACTGTGCAAACTGATCCCTTTGCAACGCGCGTCGCACCGCGTCCAGGTCGACTGCGATGGTAGCGCACGTCCACGCCTGCGGTGCGAAAATGTGCTTTGCTGCGATTGGAGCTGCTTCCTCCAAGTATTGCGGCTTTCGGGACAGCGCGTCTGCAATAACATTGGAGTCTCCTGGGATGTATTCTATTTTGAAGTCGAAATCCGCAAAGAACTCCGCCCAGCGCATGTGTCGCTGGGTCTGTAACTTAGCCGTCCGCCAATACTCTAAGTTCTTGTGATCCGTGCGGACTTGCACCGTGTGCTTGGCTCCTATTAAGAAGTGTCGCCACGCTTTGAAAGCTGCATGAATGGCCAACAACTCCCTGTCCCATATGGTATAATTGCGCTCCGTCTTGCTGAGCTTCCGGGAGTAGAACGCACCCGGTCTCCAGGTGCCTTGTGAATCCTCTTGCAAAAGAACGGCCCCAACCGCTCTGTCTGACGCATCGGTCTCTACCCGCATGGGTCTGCCGGGATTCACGTGGAGCAGCTGCTCTTCGGAGGCGAAAAGACCTTTAAGCGTCCGGAAGGACCGCTCCGCTTGTTCGGTCCAGACGAACTTCTTCTTCTTGGAACTGAGGGTGTCAGTGATAGCCGCCGTCGCGTTCGCAAAACCTTTAATAAACTTGCGGTAAAAATTGGCAAAGCCGATGAACCTCTGGACCTCTTTCCGATTTCGAGGGCTTTTCCAGTCCAACAGCGCTTGAACCTTAGCCCTGTCCATGGCCAGTCCCTCGTCGGACAACTTGTAGCCAAGGAAATCAACCTCTCTGACATCAAACTGGCATTTTTCCAACTTGGCGTACAGCCTGTGGTCCTTCAGCCTCTGCAGGACCTCCCTCACGTCCTTATCGTGATCCTCCGGCGATTCCGAGAAAATCAGGATATCGTCGAGAAAGCAGACACACTTCTTGTAGAGGAGACCTGCTAGCACGTGGTGCATAAATGCTTGAAAAACGTGGCTGCCATTTTGGAGACCGAAAGGCATGACTCTGTATTCGTATGTGCCCAGAGGGGTGAACATGGCGGTCTTCCACTCATCTCCTTTCCGGATGCGGATGAGATTGTAAGCTCCACGTAGGTCCAGCTTGGTGAAAATCTTGCCCCTCCTGACGGTCGCTAAAAGGTCGTCAATCTTGGGCATGGGGAAAGCTTTGGGCTTAGTCAAGCTGTTTATGAACCTGTAATCCACTATAAGCCTTTTTTGGGGCGTGTTTTTCTTCTTCACAAAGAACACAGGGCTGCCACCCGCTGCTTTAGATTCCTGGATGAAACCTCGCTTGAGGTTATGGTCTATGAACTCCCGAAGCTCTTGCATCTCGTCTTCCGACATGGAGTACAGCTTGGCAGCAGGCAGTTGCGCCCCTGGCACTAAATCAATCACGCAGTCGTAAGGTCTGTGAGGCGGCAACTTGTCAGCTTCCTTCTCACAGAAAACCTCCAAGAAGTCCTGGTACTTGTGAGGCACTGTTTGCACCATACCCAGATGCAACTGCTGCTCGGCTTCTCCTCCCTGATCGGTCTGAAAGCAATGCTGAGCACAATACGATGAACAAAAGGTGATCTGCCGCTGGTACCACGCAACCGCGGGACTGTGCCTCTCCAGCCAACTCATGCCTAACACGATGGGTGTGTCCGATAAGTGGGTGACATTGAAACTAATAAGTTCTCGATGGTTGCCAATCTGCATCATCATGGGAGGGGTTTGCTGCACCACTTGCCCCCCCAGCAACTTCCTGCCGTCTACCGTGACCACGTTTAGAGGCGTCGTTGCAGGCAGGAGCGCCATGTTGTGCTGCTTAACGAACTGCAGTCCCACGAAGTCGGCGTTGCTTCCCGAATCGATCGTTATTGGAACCTCGAGGAGTCTCCCATCAGGCAACTGGAGTGTTGCTGTGAGCAGAACTGCCGGTCTGGGAGGCAAAGGGTCCACGCTCTGCAGTGATGCTGGGGGCTTGTCTACAGATCCGCCTGGCTGAGCCCCAGTAGCTCTGCTTCCAGCCAGGCACTGTCGTTTCCCTGAAGCTGCTCCCCTGGTTGCACCTCTGCTGTTACAGTTGCCAGTGCTGCAGTGTGCTTCTGGAGCCTCTGGGGGCACTCTTTCGCCATATGGTGCGCACTGTCACAGATGTAACACTTCCTGGTTCCTCTAGGAGGCTTCGCTTTGGCTGCACCAGGGACAGGGCTCTGGGATGGCTTCTGAGCCCTAGCACCACCAATCTCCATTGGCTCCTCGCTGTCCTTCCCCATTGGCGAGGGGTGCGCACGGCTGAAATCCCTGTGCACAAAAGGGAGAGTCCTCGCTTGCGCACGCGCTTGGGGCCCGTCCTCCTCGTGCCACGGACGTCCCTCATGTCGAATTCCAATAGCTAAAGCCCGTTGCACCACGTCTTCTAGGGTCTGGGGTCTGTCCCCCCTAGCGATCTCATCCTTGATGGGGGGGCTCAATCCCTCCCAAAAAAGATCTCTGACCGGCTTACTGTCCTTTGGCCAATCTAAGGCGGTGAGCAATGCAAAAAATTTAGAGTGGTATTGGCGCACAGTCGCTTTCCCCTGCCTCAGCCCGTGCATTTGACGGCGCGCAATGTCCACATCCACAGAGGATTGAAAACAAGAATCCATCGCTTTGATGAACGCAGTTGAATTGCGACGGGCCGGTCCATCTTCGCGCCACAGATTGCGTAGCCAAGCCCTGGCCTCCCCATGCAGGTGCGAAACAATGAACCCCACTTTCTCCTCCTCATCTTTAAAATCGTGACGGAGTAAATGCAGTGCATATACGACGTCCGCTCTGAAATTGGGATAGTCTTGCAAGTTGCCATTAAAATGCGGAACCAGGGCACCCCCCCTCCGTCCAAGCGCAATGCCCTCCGCTCTGGAACCTGGGGCCCCCGCCCTGTCCGCGTGTTCCCACCTTGCCTGCAAATCCTGGCACGTCTTCTCCAAGTCGTCATTCTTCTTCTGCGAAGCAATGACTGCCGATGTGAGAGCGGTAACCTGATCCCGCAGTGCAACCAGCTGCTCCTCAGCGCTCATGGCTGCTCCCGTTCGTGAGCTTCGCAAAAAAAATTTTTTGCTTTCTGAGAGGGGACTTACTGTCACGGCCACCCAGGACGGGTCCCAGCTCACAAGAGACCTCACTCCGTTGCAGTTTATTTACAGGAAAAGTTTATTGAAGATTTCTGCTTCTCGTACAGTTCAGCATCGTGGCCGTACGTCTGTCACGTTAGACCGCTGAAGTCCCCTCTGACTCCTCCCCTCTTCCACACCAACTTAATAGCCTGGCTCTAGACCACCTCTTCCTCTCCTTTCTTTTCCGCAGGGTCTTCCTGCCCCCCTGGGTTCCCTCTCTCCGTGACTCGCCTGAGGCTGAATCCTCTGCCGCCTCTTCCCCCCTCCTTCTGGCTTTAGGGCCGGGCTCCTCCCCTGAGCTCTCTCCACTTCCGCGCGCCTCTACGTTTGAACTTGGCGCGCGTACGTTGCTGCTGACCTTTCTTTCGACCGCTACACCACCCCTTGTTCTGCTCTCCACCCTTTCCGGCTGAACACCTTGCTCCAACCCCCTTTCTCTGTTCTCTCCTAATCCTGCTCCCTCCGAGAGGCTGACGACTCCACCCCCTTTACTCCGTTCCGGCTGAGACGCCTCTTGCTGCGTCTGTCTTCCACTGGGCTCCTCTTCGCTTCTCCCTTCTCCTCCCTTTTGCTTGATTAAGGTAACCCCCTTTTGAGAATCCTCTGACTCGCTGCTCAGACTCGTGGATTCCCTCAGAATTCCGTCATCTTCTTCCTCATCCTTCTGCCCCTCCTCCCACTCGCTCTCCGTCTCCTCTGTCATCTCCTCCTCTCTCCCAGAAACCCTGACAATATTCATTTAGACAACCTTAAAATATCCATGACTTCCTTTCTTCTCTTTCCACGGTTCATTTTGCATAGCATAAATCCCTCCATATTTTACATGAACTAAACCATTCAGGATTCCATTATTTCTTCCACCAAAACTTATTTACACTGTTGAATTTATCTTAATGCTGCCAACGTTTTCAAATGTACACCCCCATATATTCAATATCTTCAATGTTTATTGAGTAATATTTATACATCTTAATACTTTCCTCCAAAAAATCGTAAGCGTCGGACACGGCGTAAACATATTGTCAGAGCCACCCGTCTGGTCCCAGCTCACAAGAGACCCAATTCCAATCCGGTTTATTTACAGAAAGTCTTTATTGAAGATCATGGTTGCGTTTACATTCCATCTTTGTGACTCTACGTCTGTACCGTTAGATCGCTGAAGTACCCTCTGAATCTGTCCCGCCTCGGCACCAATTTAAGAGGCTTGTGCTGGACCACCTCTTCCTCTCCTTCCTTTTCCGCAGGGTCTTTCTGCCCCCCTGGGTTCCCCCTCGCCGGGACTCGCCCGAGGCTGAATCCTCTGACGCCTCCGCCCCCCTCCTTCTCGCTTTGGGGCCGGGCTCCTCCCCAGGGCTCTCCTCACTTCCGCGCGCCTCTACATTTGAACTTGGCGCGCGTACGTTGCTTCTGACCTTTCTCTCGACCGCTACACTGCTCCCGGTGCTACTCTCCACCCCTTCCGGCTGAGCGTCCTGCTCCGATTTTCTCCCCCTGTCTCCTTCACGCTCTGCTCCCTCTGACACCCTGGTAACTCCACCCCCTTCACTCTGTTCCGGCTGAGAAGCTGGCTCCTGTGTCCTACTCCTACTGAGGCTTCTCCCTTGTTCCTCCCTGCTTCCCCCTTGGTCCCCCTTTGGTCTGACCAGGGGGGCTCCCTTCTGGGAGTCTTCTGACTCACTGGACAAACTCATGGACGACCTTTGGTCATCGTCATCCTCCTCCTCATCTCTCTGGGATTCTTCCCCCTCGCTCTCTGTCTCCTCCCCCATCTGCTCTTCTCTCCCTGAAACCCTGACATCCATCCCCCCCTCGAAGCCCCCCCTTCCCCCCTCCCGCTCGTCGGGTGCAGCTGCGGCTCTTCTGGTGTAGATTCGGGATACAGGTCGTCTACTTCAATGTCCTCTGCTGGCAGTTCTGTGTATGTGTATTCGAACCCGGGTTCTTCACCCAACGCGGTCTCAGTCTCTTCACCCTTTGCTACTTCGTCTGGTGCTGCCCGCCAAGGACCCATCATCCACCTCTTACGCCATTCCTCCTCTGGTTGCTCCTCCCACCAATAAGGGGTTTTCGTGTCCACCCCCGAGCACGATCCCCTGGGCGGGCTTGATTCTGGTGTTCCCTCCTCGGCGGAAGAAAAGCCCCTGAACGTGGCATCTGACAATGTGGGCGTGAAAAGCCAGTCATCAAAGTACTCAGCTGGCATGGGTCTATGTGGGAAAAGTGCATGGAACTCATCTTTCAAAAGGGGTTCGTCTAACGCGTAGCCTGGCACCCAACTATTGGCAGTGGCTGGGGTGCCCTCTCTGGCGAGAAAGTATTCAACTCCCTCTTCCCCCCATCTCGAGTCCAGTATCTCTGTGACCTCGTTGAGTGGTTCGGCCCTAGGCGACCCCCCCCTCTTGGGCGACTCTTTGCGCGGGTCTGGTACTGTTCCTGACTCTTGAAACCTGTGTGGGGCTTTGTAGGGAGTGAGCACCGACCTATGAAAGACCGGGTGCACTCTGGAGCCTTCTGGAAGGGCCAGGCGAAATGCTACAGGATTGATCCTAGCCTCAACCTGGTAGGGTCCTAGCTGCCTGTGTTCTAGCTTCTTCTTGGCTAACGATCTGGCTGGCATCGCTTGGGCCGCTAACCATACCCAATCCCCCACCTGGATGTCCTCTCCCTCCCTTCTGTGCTTGTCCGCCTGCACCTTATAGGCCTGTTTGGCCAGCTCCAAATGTCTCCGCAGCTCCTCGTGCACCTCTTGCAACTCTGCTGCGAACTGGTCGGCCTCTTGAGGCACCTCCCCTCCCGGTGCCATAAGTCTCGGAAAGGTTCTGGGATGACGGCCATTGTTCGCGAAGAACGGTGTCACCCCGGTCGATGCGTGCTTCGTGTTGTTGTAGGCAAACTCAGCCATCGGCAGGTAGTCCACCCACGCTGCGGGTCGCTGATTGGCGTAACACCTCAGGTACTGCTGCATGATCGCGTTGACCCTCTCTGCTTGGCCGTTGGTCTGCGGATGTCTCGCCGACGCTAGGTTGATCTTGACATGCAGGATACCCAGAAGCTTCTGCCAGAAGTTGGAAACAAATTGGCGCCCCCTGTCGGACAGGACGGACTGCGGTAGTCCATGCACTCTGAACACGTGGTCGATGAAGAGTTTGGCGGTCTGTTCTGCCGTCGCCACCTTGGCACAAGGAATGAAGTGCGCCATCTTGGTGAACAAGTCCACAACCACCAGTACCGCCGTCTTGCCCCTGGAGCTGGGTAGGTCAGTAACAAAGTCCAGTGCTACCCTCTCCCACGGCTGCTGTGGCGTTTCCAGCGGTTCCAACAATCCCGCCGGCTTCTGGTGTACTGGTTTGGACCTCTGACAGGTGTCACACCTGGCGACGTAATCCGCCACCTCTCCCCGCATCTGGGGCCACCAAAAGTCCCTGGCCACTAATTCTAGTGTCTTCTCCTTGCCGAAGTGGCCCGCACTGGGAGCGTCGTGCAATTGCTGCAGAACCTTTGCGCGCAGTTCGTCGTTAGGCACATAAAGGGCACCCTTGCGAGTTAAGAGTCTGTCCCGCAACTGGAACTCATCGCCGCTTCGTGACCCGTTGCGTAGCTCCTCCATCTTGGACTGTGCAAATTGATCCGCTTGCAACGCGCGTCGCACTGCGTCCAGGTCGACTGTGATGGCAGCGCACGCCCACGCCTGCGGTGCGAAAATGTGCTTCGCTGCAATTGGTGTCGTCTCCTCCAGGTATTGCGGTTTCCTGGATAGTGCGTCTGCTATAACATTTGAGTCCCCCGGGATGTATTCTATTTTAAAGTCGAAATCCGCAAAGAATTCTGCCCAGCGCATGTGTCTTTGGGTCTGCAGCTTTGCCGTTCGCCAATACTCTAAGTTCTTGTGATCCGTGCGGACCTGCACTGTGTGCTTGGCTCCTATGAGGAAGTGCCGCCACGCTTTGAAAGCTGCATGAATGGCCAACAGCTCCCTGTCCCATATGGTGTAGTTCCGCTCTGTCTTGCTGAGCTTCCGGGAGTAGAAGGCGCCCGGCCTCCAATTGCCTTGCGGATCCTCCTGCAGAAGGACGGCTCCAACCGCTCTGTCTGACGCGTCGGTTTCCACCCTCATGGGCCTGCCGGGATTCACGTGTGGTAGCTGCTCCTCGGAGGCGAAGAGGCTTTTAAGCTTCCGAAATGAGCGCTCTGCCTGTTCCGTCCAAGCGAACTTCTTCTTCTTGGAACTGAGGGTGTCCGTGATTGCTGCCGTCTCCTTTGCAAAACCTCTGATGAATTTGCGATAAAAATTGGCAAATCCGATGAATCTCTGGACCTCCTTCCGATTGCGTGGGCTTTTCCAGTCCAACACCGCTTGGACCTTGACTCTGTCCATAGCCAGCCCTTCGTCGGACAGCTTGTAGCCAAGGAAGTCCACCTCCGTCACATCAAACTGGCATTTCTCCAACTTGGCGTACAGTCTGTGCTCCTTCAACCTCTGTAGGACTTCCTTTACATCCTTCTCGTGAGCTTCCGGCGATTCCGAGAAGATCAGGATGTCGTCGAGAAAACATACACACTTCTTGTAGAGGAGTCCCGCCAACACGTGATGCATAAATGCTTGGAAAACGTGGCTGCCATTTTGGAGACCGAATGGCATAACTCTGTATTCATACGTGCCTAGAGGCGTGAACATGGCAGTCTTCCACTCATCGCCCTTCCGGATGCGGATGAGATTGTACGCTCCACGCAAATCCAACTTGGTGAAGATCTTACCCTTCCTAACGGTCGCTAGGAGGTCGTCAATCCTGGGCATGGGGAAGGCCTTGGGCTTAGTCAGCCTGTTGATGAACCGGTAGTCCACAACCAGTCTTTTTTGGGGCGTGTCCTTCTTCTTCACAAAGAAAACAGGACTGCCTCCCACTGCTTTGTATTCCCGGATGAACCCACGCTGCAGATTATGCTCTATGAAGTCCCTGAGCTCTTGCATCTCGTCCTCAGACATGGAATACAGCTTTGCAGTTGGCAGCTGCGCCCCCGGCACCAGGTCGATCGCACAGTCGTAAGGCCTGTGAGGCGGCAACTGGTCAGCTTCTTTCTCGCAGAAAACCTCCAAGAATCCTTTGTACTTGTGAGGCACTGCTTGCACCATGCCCAGTTGCAGCTGCTGCTCGGCCCCCTCCTCCTGATTGGTTTGGATGCAATGCTGAGCACAATACGATGAGCAGAAGGTGATTTGCCGCTGGTACCACGCTACAGCGGGACTATGCCTCTCCAGCCAACTCATGCCCAACACAATGGGCGTGTCTGACAGGTGGGTGACATTGAAGCTAATGACTTCTCGATGATTTCCAATTTGCATCACCATGGGAGGCGTCTGCTGCACAACTTGCCCTCCCAGCAATTTTCTGCCGTCCACTGTGACCACATTCAGAGGCGTCGTTGCAGGCAGGAGTGCTATGCTATGCTGCTTGACAAATTGTATTCCCACAAAATCCGCATTGCTTCCCGAATCGATCGTGATGGGAACCTCCAGGGATTGTCCATTTGGCAGCTGAAGGGTTGCAGTGAGTTGCACTGCTGGCTTGGGTGGTAAAGGGTCTGTGCGTTGCAGGGATGCTGGGGACTGTTCTACAGATCCGCCTGGCTGAGCCCCAGTAGCTCCGCTTCCAGCCAGGCACTGTCGTTTCCCTGAGGCTGCTCTCTGTGCACCACTTCCGCTGCCACTGTTGCTAGAGCTGCAGTGTGCTTTTGGAGCCTCTGGGGGCACTCTTTGGCCATATGCTGTGCACTGTCACAGATGTAACATTTCCTGGTCCCTCTAGGCGGCTTCGCCTTCACTGCACCGGAAACAGGGGCTCTGGATGGTGTCTGAGCCCTAGCACCACCAATTTCCATCGGCTCTTCTCCTTGCCTCCCCAAGGGCGAAGGGTGCGCCCGGCTGAAGTCCCTGGGGACAAAAGGGGGGGTTCTCGCTGGTGCACGCGCCTGGGGTCCCTCCCCCTCGTGCCACGGACGCACCTCATGTCGTATTCCAATAGCCAAAGCCCGTTGCACTAGGTCTTCTAGGGTTTGGGGTCTATCTCCCCTGGCGATCTCCTCCTTGACGGGGGGGCTAAGACCTTCCCAGAAAAGATCTCTGGCGGGTTTACTATCCTTCTCCCAGCCCAATGCAGTCAGTAATGCAAAGAATTTAGAATGATATTGACGTACAGTGGCTTTGCCTTGCCGCAGTCCGTGCATCTGCTTGCGAGCAATATCCACATCCACAGAGGACTGGAAACAAGCATCCATCGCTTTAATAAACTCATCAGAATCGCGGCGGGCAGGGCCATCTTCGCGCCACAAATTGCGCAGCCAAGTCCTGGCCTCCCCATGCAGATGCGAAATTATGAACCCCACTCTCTCCTCCTCATCTTTAAAATCATGACGGAGCAAATGCAGTGCATACACGACGTCTGCCCTGAAGTTAGGGTAGTCTTCTAGGTTGCCATTAAAGTGCGTAACTAGGGCGCCCCCCCGCCGTCCAAGTGCAACGCCCTCCGATCTGGACCCCGGAACCCCTGCCCTGCTTGCCTGCTCCCACCTTGTTCGCAGGTCCTGGCAAGTCTTGTCCAGTTCGTCATTCTTCTTCTGCGATGCAATGACTGCAGCTGTGAGTTCGGTAACCTGATTCCTCAGCGTAAGCAGCTGTTCCTCCGCGCTCATGGCTGCTCCCGTTGGTGAGCTTTGCAAAAAAAAATTTTTGCGTTCTGTAGAGGGGACTTACTGTCAGAGCCACCCGTCTGGTCCCAGCTCACAAGAGACCCAATTCCAATCCGGTTTATTTACAGAAAGTCTTTATTGAAGATCATGGTTGCGTTTACATTCCATCTTTGTGACTCTACGTCTGTACCGTTAGATCGCTGAAGTACCCTCTGAATCTGTCCCGCCTCGGCACCAATTTAAGAGGCTTGTGCTGGACCACCTCTTCCTCTCCTTCCTTTTCCGCAGGGTCTTTCTGCCCCCCTGGGTTCCCCCTCGCCGGGACTCGCCCGAGGCTGAATCCTCTGACGCCTCCGCCCCCCTCCTTCTCGCTTTGGGGCCGGGCTCCTCCCCAGGGCTCTCCTCACTTCCGCGCGCCTCTACATTTGAACTTGGCGCGCGTACGTTGCTTCTGACCTTTCTCTCGACCGCTACACTGCTCCCGGTGCTACTCTCCACCCCTTCCGGCTGAGCGTCCTGCTCCGATTTTCTCCCCCTGTCTCCTTCACGCTCTGCTCCCTCTGACACCCTGGTAACTCCACCCCCTTCACTCCGTTCCGGCTGAGAAGCTGGCTCCTGTGTCCTACTCCTACTGAGGCTTCTCCCTTGTTCCTCCCTGCTTCCCCCTTGGTCCCCCTTTGGTCTGACCAGGGGGGCTCCCTTCTGGGAGTCTTCTGACTCACTGGACAAACTCATGGACGACCTTTGGTCATCGTCATCCTCCTCCTCATCTCTCTGGGATTCTTCCCCCTCGCTCTCTGTCTCCTCCCCCATCTGCTCTTCTCTCCCTGAAACCCTGACACATATGTTTCAAAGAAGCATTTTCTTTATTATATCTCCATCGGCCTGTTGTCGTGGATAGTCCATTTCTGTGCAAATGTAGCAGGGTCCGGTAAAGTCTAAATACAGTGGTACCTCGGGCTACAGACATTTCAGGTTACAGACGCTTCAGGTTACAAACTCCACTAACCCAGAAATAGTACCTCAGACAGTGTTTAATCGGATAGTTTAATCGGACAGTGGTGGTGTGGTGGCAGCAGAAGGCCCCATTAGCTAAAGTAGTCTTCAGGTTAAGAACAGTTTCAGGTTAAGAACGGACCTCCAGAATGAATTAAGTTGTTAACTCGAGGTGCCACTGTATTACGGACGTGGGTGGTGCTGTGGGTTAAACCACAGAACCTAGGATTTGCCAATCAGAAGGTCGGCGGTTCGAATCTCTGTGACAGCGTGAGCTCCCGTTGCTCGGTCCCAGCTCCTGCCAACCTAGCAGTTCGAAAGCACGTCAAAGTGCAAGTAGATAAATAGGTACCGCTCTGGCGGGAAGCTAAACGGCGTTTCCATGCACTGCTCTGGTTCACCAGAAGCGGCTTAGTCATGCTGGCCACTTGACCCGGAAGCTGTGTGCTGGCTCCCTTGGCCAATAAAGCAAGATGAGCGCTGCAACCCCAGAGTCGGCCATGACTGGACCTAATGGTCAGGGTTCCCTTTACCTTTACCTTACCACTGTATTTTTTGTGTGTTATAAGACAGTTTATCATCTAATGATTCGTTAGCTCCACTCCTTGACTTGCAACGATGCCTCTTGTTTGGCCAAATAAACGGAAAGGGTGACAGTGACTTTTGCAGCACCAAAAGGCAATTGGCTCCTACTTATTGCCTCTGTCTCCACCCACCACTGGCCCTAGAAGGTTGCTCAGAAGACAAAGTGGACTTCAAGCCAAGAAGGGTACCTCGCTCTGTTCTAGTTTCACACAAAAAAGAGGAGGTTTTGGGGATATTCTGTTTCCACTCTGAATGTCAGGAATGTAGGGGGATCGTAGAATTGTAGAGTTGGTTCTCCCCCTCATTAAGTCATAATAATAATAATAATAATAATAATAATAATAATAATAATAATTTATTTATACCCCGCCCATCTGGCTGTGCTTCGCCAGCCACTCTGGGCGGCTTCCAAAAAAATATTAAAATACTGTAATACATCAAACATTAAAAGCTTCCCTAAACAGGGCTGCCTTCAGATGTCGTCTAAAAGTCTGGTAGTTGTTTTTCTCTTTGACATCTGGTGGGAGGGCATTCCACAGGGCGGACACCACCACCGAGAAGGCCCTCTGGCTGGTTCCCTGTAACTCACAGCAAGGGAACCGCCAGAAGGCCCTCGACGCTGGACCTCAGTGTCTGGGCAGAACGATGGGGGTGGAGACGCTCCTTCGGGTATACTGGACTGAGGCCATCTAGGGCTTCAAAGGTCAGCACCAACACTTTGAATTGTGCTCAGAAACGTCCTGAGAGCCAATGTAGGTCTTTCAAGACCGGTGTTATGTGGTCTCGGCGGCCTCTCCCAGTCACCAGTCTAGCTGCCGCATTCTGGGTTAATTGCAGTTTCTGGGTCACCTTCAAAGGTAGCCCCACGTAGAGTGCATTGCAGTAGTCCAAGCAAGAGATAACTAGAGCATGCACCACTCTGGCGAGACAGGGATCAGGCAGGAGGGTCTCATCCTGTGTACCAGATGGAGCTGGTAGACAGCTGCCCTGGACACAGAATTGACCTGCGCCTCCGTGGACAGCTGTAAGTCCAGAATGACTCCCAGGCTGCGCACCTGGTCCTTCAGGGGCACAGTGACCCCATTCAGAACCAGGGAGTCCTCCACACCTGTTCGCCCCCTGTCCCCCCGAAACAGTACCCTTCTGTCTTGTCAGGATTTAACCTCAATCTGTTAGCCGCCATCCATCCTCCAAACTCCTTCAGACACTCACACAGGACCTTCACCGCCTTCAATTTAAAAGAGAGGTAGAGCTGGGTTTCATATGATACGATACAATAATCTTTATTGTTTTTGTTCCGTACAGAACAACAAAATGGAAAATTTCGTTCACCACAACCACCGATCCTGTGAGTCTCGGCGAAGGTGTCGTCTGCCTTTTCTGTCTTGCTGTGCAGAGAGAGAGGCAGAGAGAGGCAGGCATCTCCCCCCCTTTCCCCTCCTCTGATTAAGCATGCAGGAGACGAGATTGCTCTTCCAATAACATACAAGTTTTCAATCTTTTTTTTATGTACACAAGTAATTCCATCTAAATGGAAGGTTGCCGGAGCTGGACCCCCGTCCATAAATCTGATAATGTTGATTTGCTAATGAATTAGGGAGGCCTCCTCCTTCCTGCCTTCACAGCTCGCTGTACCAAAAAGAAGGAAAGGAAAGGGGGGAAACCTCACCCAGATTTATTCTTCCCTTCCTTCCTCATCAGTTATTTCTACTGTGCGTGTGTGTGTGATTGTTGTGACTTTTGCACATCCATGGGGAAAGGTGAGCATTTGGATAAACTGCCAACCGCTATCAGAAAATTAGAACAGCTCGCCTTTCGAGTCACGGAAGGCCCTTCGTTCAAATCTTGACATTTCATATTCATTCCCTGAAGTGGCCCTGGACAATCACACCTCTCTCTCTCTCTCTCTCTCTCTCTCTCTCTCTCTCTCTCTCTCTCTCTCTCTCTCTCTCTCTCTCTCTCTCTCTCTCTCTCTCCCTGACTCAGCAACCTGTATCTGAACTAAGAGGCTGCCAATACGCACCTACTTTGCAAGGTTATTGTTAAGTTGTGGGTGAACATGTCAGACGACACAGCGATTCTTCAAACAGCTCTTGTTTATTCACAGGCCAGAACAGAACTGAACTGAAGGATTCAGCCAGCCTGCTTATATAGAGCTCAACTACAAAGCAACAGTAACCACTTTCTGTAACTACCCAATCACTGAACGTCACTTTCAATTCCTTATTTGCATATGTGGACCTGAGGGAAAACTATCTACAGTATCCCCCCTGCTGGCCCAGGGTGAGAACTTCAGTACATAACAGTTATTATAAGGCAGAGAGCCACTGAATGATGGAAAAGTCAGTTGGGGGAGGCAGCATGCGCCTTTGGGCGGAGCTAGATCTGATGGTGGGTGGAGCAAGAGTCAGAAGTGGGTGGGGCCTGCCTTGCAGAATTGTGTGTGTGTGCGTGCGTTCAGGAGGGAATGCACACACACGCACATGCAATTCCGCAAAACAGCTCATGATGATTTCTAACTGTCGCCCCACATTTCTCTCTCTCATCACCAAGGATCTGAACTGATTCCTTGCAGAGGTCCAGGAACTGCTGTATGTTAAGTCAGGCTCTGACTCTGAATACGGGGAAGAGGTTGCAGGTTTTACACAGCAGGGATGGCTGTTGTTGTTTAGTCGTTTAGTCGTGTCCGACTCTTCATGACCCCCTGGACCAGAGCATGCCAGGCACTCCTGTCTTCCACTGCCTCCCACAGTTTGGTCAAACTCATGCTGGTAGCCTCAAGAACACCGTCCAACCATCTCGTCCTTGGTTGCCCCCTTCTCCTTGTGCCCTCCTTCTTTCCCAACATCAGGGTCTTTTCCAGGGAGTCTTCTCTTCTCATGAGGTGGCCAAAGTCTTGGAGCCTCAGCTTCAGGATTTGTCCTTCCTTTTTTTTTTTTTTTTGCATAATTTTTATTGATTTACAAGATCAGACTACAAACAAACATAACAATTCTTTACATATTCCTGAAAAGGATGACTTCCTTCAGTCTTACCACGAATCGTCCATGCTACTAATAAATAATGTTTCTGCATTTCTTTGTTTGTAATGCCATAAAACATTTCCATTTGTACCTTTCCTTTTAGGCATTACCCTTTACCCCTTACAGAGCATCTTTGAAACCCACCAGAGTTATCTGATCATCAATTAAATTTTCCAGATATTTTGTAAAACTTTCCCAGTCTTTGACAAACCTCTGGTCTTTAATGTATCTGATTTTTCCTGTCAACCTGTCCATCTCCGCATATTCTAATAATTTCGATCTCCATTCCTCCAATGACGGCGTACCTTCTAGTTTCCAGTTTTTAGCTATTAGGACCCTTGCTGCTGTTATTGCATATTGGAATAGCTTATGATCTTCCTTCTTAATCTCCCTTCCCACCAAACCTAGCAGGAACGCCTCCGGTCTTTTAACAAAAGTATATTTTAACATTTTCTTCATTTCATTATATATTTCCTCCCAAAACCCTTTAACCTTTTGGCATTCCCACCACATATGGTAGAAAGTTCCCTCCCTTTCCCTGCACTTCCAACATTTCTTACTAGATCCGTACATTCTTGCTAATTTTGCGGGGGTCAAATACCAGCGATAGAACATTTTCATTAAGTTCTCTTTTAATAGTACACAGGCCGTAAATTTGAGATGTTGGTTCCAAAGTTTTTCCCACTCCTCGAAATAGATATTGCGACCCAGATCTTTAGCCCACTGTATCATTACTGCCTTAACTTCCTCGTCAGCTAGGTTCCAATCCAATAATTGTTTATACATTTTGGACAGAATTTTTGTATTATTTTCCAAAATCTCAGTTTGAAATCTAGAACTCTTATCAGCATAGCCTTTGTCTTTGATATCTTTCCTGAACATTCCATTTATCTGGTGATAATGCAGCCAGTCATACACCTGGGACTTGACCTGGTCATACGGCCTCATTTTCCACTTTCCTTCCTCTTTCATTAGTAGTTGTTCGTAAGTTGCCCATTTAGCTCTCCTATCGCTCTTTTTAACCGCCATAACTTCTAGTGGTGACAGCCATTGTGGCGTTTTGGGTTCCAAAACATCTCTGTACCTCTCCCACACTTCCATCAGAGGGCCCCTAAATATGTGATTTCCAAATCCTTTATGCACTTTCTTCCTCTCATGCCACAAGTATGCGTGCCACCCGAATCGATTATCGTGGCCTTCTAAGTCTAGCACTTCCGCCTCTTCTAGTTTTATCCATGTTTTGACCCAGCACAGGCATGATGCCTCAAAATATATTTTCAGGTCTGGCAGGGCGAAGCCTCCTCTTTCTTTAATATCCGTTAATAGTTTAAATTTTATTCTCGGCTTCCTTCCCTGCCAGATAAATTTAGAAATCTCCCTGTGCCAGGTTTTGAATATTTTTGTACCTTTTATCACCGGGATGTTTTGAAAATAAAATAGTAGTCTTGGAAGTACCGACATTTTAATTATGGCTATTCTGCCCCAAAATGACAGTTTAAGTCTTCCCCACGTTTCTATGTCTTTCTTGACTCTTTTCCACGTAGTTTCATAGTTGTTTTTAAATAAATCTATATTCTTAGACGTTACCCATATGCCCAGATATTTCACTTTTTTACTTACTTCTATTTCTGTTTCTCTTTGTAGATCCTCGATTTTATCCACCGACATATTTTTAGTTATTATTTTTGTTTTCCTTTTGTTTAATTTGAAGCCCGCTACTTCCCCATATTGATCAAATTCTGCCAATACTTCTTTTATTGAATCAAGTGGGTCTTCCATTGTTACAACCAAGTCGTCTGCGAAGGCCTTAGTCTTATATTCGTATTGACCGACCCTGATTCCTTTGATTTCTTTATTATCTCTGATGGAATTAAGTAGAGTCTCTAATATCATTATAAATAATAATGGGGACAGCGGGCATCCTTGTCTTGTTCCTTTGGTTACTATTATTTCGGTCGACTCCACATTGTTTATAATTAATCTTGCTCTTTGTTCGGTATAAATTGCTTTTATCCCGTTGTAAAATTTAGTACCTACTTCCATAAATTCCAGTTGTTTCAGCAGAAATTCCCAGTTTACGTTATCGAACGCTTTTTCGGCGTCCACAAATAACAGTAAACCTTCTTTATCACATCTTTCTGTTAAGTATTCTATAATATTGATAACATTCCTTATGTTGTCTTTCATTTGCCTTCCTGGCAGAAAGCCCGCTTGGTCCTTATGAATACTTTCAGCCAAAACAGTTTTTAGTCTCCTTGCCAAAACTCCTGTAAAGATCTTGTAATCTATATTTAGCAGGGAGATCGGTCTATAATTTTTAATTTGTTCTGGGTCTGAGTCTTGTTTGGGGATTAGTGTAATCAATGCCTCCTTCCACGTCTCTGGTATTTCTCTTTCCTTAAGAATGTTATTCATCACTTCTTGTAGTGGATTCACCAAAACCGATCCCAACTCTTTGTAATATCTGCTAGTTAACCCATCTGGGCCTGGGGCTTTCCCGTTTTTTAAGTCTGTTATTATTGCACTAATTTCTTCTGTCTCGATTGGGGCATTTAGCTCTTCTTTTGCAGCTGTGGTAATTTTGTTAATATTTTTGGATTTTAGATATCTCTCTATTTTCCTCGTCATATTTTTTCCTGTATTTTTAAAGAGTCCTCCATAGAAGTCTGTAAAGGCACTCCTTATTTCTTTCGGTTTATTTATCTCTACTCCTTCCACCACTATCTTATTTATTGTACTCTGTTCTTTCCTTTTTTTTAATTGCCACGCTAGGAGCTTCCCTGATTTGTTGGCATATTCGAAATTCCTCTGTCTCAATCTTTTAACCTTCCATTCTATCTCTCTATTGATCAGCATTGCGTATTGGGCTTGTAGTACCTTAATATTTTCTTTTATCTTCTTATTTTTTGGGTTTTGACTTAATTTCTGTTCATTCTCCATTATTTGTTGTGCGATTTCCTTTTTCCCTTTTTCCCTCTTTTTATTTTTGATTACGTTCTGTTGGATAAAGAAACCCCTCATCACCGCCTTGCCTGCGTCCCAGACCACCCTTGGCTTTGTACCTTTGCCTAAATTGTCCTCAAAATATTCTTTTAGTCTATTTTGGGCCTTTTCAACTATCTCTTGGTCATCCAACAGATAGTCTTTTAACTTCCATCTATTTAATCTGCTTTCTTGTCCTTTCAATTCCATTTTTACTGGATTGTGGTCTGAGATTGTTCTAACCTGGATCTCTACCTTTTTCGATCTTAGAACTAGTTCTTTCGAAATCCAAATCTGATCTAGTCTTGAAAGTGACTCATTGGGTTCTGAATGAAAGGTATATTGTTTTTCCAAGGGGTATTTATATCTCCAAATATCCACTAAGTTGCAATTTTGGACCAGGGAAAAAAAAGTTCTGGGTAACTTTCCCTCTTTGCCTTTGGTATTCCTTTGTCTATCTAACTCTAACGACGCCACGCCATTCATGTCTCCGAGCAATATAATTTTCTGATCTGCGTAGTCAGATAGCGTTTCTTCAAGCCTCCCATAAAAATCTGATTTGTTGTCGTTGGGGGCATATATTCCCACTATTATTATCTTTTCTCCCTGCCAATTAACTTGGACTGCTGATATCCTTCCTTCTTCGTCTTTAAATAATTGTTTCGCTTCGATTTGTTTATTAATATAGATAACTACCCCCCTCTTTTTACTCTGATCTGAGGATATGAACTCGTTTCCTAGTCTATGGTTGATCAAAATTCTCTTGTGCTTCCTCGCAATGTGAGTCTCTTGTAGACAAATAATATCTAGTCCTTCCTTCTTCAAAATATGCTCAATTTTATTCCTCTTTCCCTTATCGTTCATCCCATTAACATTCCAACTATAAACCTTTAACACCATTTTGGATTAATTGGGGGAGAGGGAGAGGAGTGGCTGTTGTTACTTTTTTAGATTTCCTCTTCCGTCGCTCCCTCTTCTCCTTCCTCCTCTCCCGAATTCCTCCTTCCTCCCTCCGGATCCCCCTCCGCCCCCAGGATTTGTCCTTCCAGTGAGCACTCAGGGCCGATTTCCTTCAGAATAGATAGGGTTGATCTTCTTGCAGTCCATGGGACTCTCAATAGTCTCCTCCAGCACCATTTGTTTTTCTCTTTGACATCTGGTGGGAGGGCGTTCCACAGGGCGGGTGCCACTACCGAGAAGGCCCTCTGCCTGGTTCCCTGTAACTTGGCTTCTCACAGTGAGGGAACCGCCAGAAGGCCCTCGGCACTGGACCTCAGTGTCCGGGCAGAACGATGGAGACGCTCCTTCAGGTCTACTGGACCAAGGCCATTTAGGGCTTTAAAGGTCAGCACCAACACTTTGAATTGTGCTTGGAAATGTACTGGGAGCCAGTGTTCGCCTGTGTGAAACCTGACCTCAGTCTGCTGTAATTTTGCTTCCCACCTGACTCTTAGCTGTGACTTCTGCTTAATTGGACTCCGATGAACTTGGGCCAGCTCCGGATCCTGGCCCGCCTTGTTGCTCACCTTGATTTTGCAAGTCACCTGAGTTACTCAGGTGAACCCATTGAGAACAGGACATTATTATTACAGGAGGAGGTTATTTTCCTCGTCCCCTGCCGCAGTCCCTGCTGATGCACGACGGTGTCTAGTTTATAAGGCTCTTGTTTAAATGTCATGGAACGCGGGACTAAAATATGAAAACTTCTTTGGCATTTTCCGAGAAATTACAGAAATTCCCAAGTGCTATGGCTACGTGCGATGGAATGGAGGGGAGGGGGACCACATGATCGCTGTAGACTGCTAGTGAGCTGTGGGATGGGACACAAGAGCGCCTAGGGGGTTCCAGCTGGGCAGAGATCGTAGAATCGTAGATTTGGAAGGGACCCTGGGGTCATCTAGTCCAACCCCCTGCTCTGCAGGAATATCAACTAAAGGAGTCTCTATTGCTTCTTTAAATGTAAAGGTTTTGATATTGCAGTGATAACCAGGGGAACAGAGATCTGAAAGGCACAGGGACTGTCTAATTATTTACAGTGGTACCTCGGGTTACATATGCTTCAGGTTACAGACTCCGCACACCAAGAAATAGTACCTCAGGTTAAGAACTGTGCTTCAGGATGAGAACAGAAATGTGGTCGTTCTGCAGTGGCAGCAGGAGGCCCCATTAGCTAAAGTGGTGCTTCAGGTTAAGAACAGTTTCAGGTTAAGAATGGACCTCCGGAACAAATTAGGTACGTAACCAGAGGTACCACTGTATTTTTATTTAAGGAATTTAACTATCACTTAACCATTCATAGGGGCCAACTCCCTGGGGCTTGAGCACCCACAAATTTCCCCACGCAGGGCCCATAACCTGTTGTTGGGATACTGCCAGGGAGACAAAGGCCATCATGCCCCCACGCCGTCTCCGGACGATCCCTCAACCTCCCGTAGAAACACAGTATCAGTCATTTAGCGACACAAGCCTCAAAAACATCTGTCCACATTCCAAGGACTGGTGCACGCCCTTTGCAGAGTTCGCACAACGAAAGATGCACTCAGGAGAGCATTATTTACAACTTTATTCAGCGTTGGTCAGAACAAAGGAAAAACATGACTGCCTGTCTGCGTGTCCAGGCACAGAGAGAGAGAAACAACAGCTATATACAAAACATAAACTTCCTGTGAGCCGGAAGTGCGCAGGCTGTGACACAACAACCTGCTCCCTTTTTAAGGTGGAACGGAAATATCCTAACACTGGCACCCACAGATTTCCCCATGAAGGGGCCCAGCACCCACAGATTTCTCCATGAAGGGGCCCAGCACCCACAAATTCCCCCCTGCAGGGGCCCGGCACCCGCAGATTTCCCCACGCAGGGGCCCGGCACCCACAAATTTCCCCACGCAGGGGCCCGGCACCCACAGATTTCCCCACGCAGGGGCCCAGCACCCACAAATTTTGGTGCCAGGGCCATGCACATTGATTGGAATCCACATCCCCGGGCACCCACAGTCGCAGGGCCAAGTTGGCATTCCTGTAGCCATTAGCATTCCTAAGCAGCAACCTGCCTGCACCCTCTAGCCCCTAAGAATCCATAGATACCTGCCCTCCAGGTTGCAGAGGGTCAGGAGTTGCTGGGTCCAAGTTGAGCTTCCTCACGTGGTGAACAACTGAAGTTTAGGTGGCTGGTCTTGGTGAAGGACCTTGACTCAGGCTGGCCATTGGATCCTTCTGGACAGGAGCGAGCATAAAAGGACTTCCTGTTGCTGTTGTGTCTTTCTGAGGCAGCGTGGACCTTCTAGTCTCTGTTGTCTCCTTGCATATGTGGTCGTTCTTTAGCCTCTGGCTCCCGACTTGCTCTTCATTCCTGCTTCCCCTGCAGTTCTGAGTTGGACTTCTCGGTCCTAAGTACTCTTCTGGCTCTTTGCTCCTGGCTCAGAATATCTCCCAGTCCTTTTTCATCCCCCTCAGGGCGAGATGGTCCTTGCGATGATGGGAGTTGGGATAAGGGAAAGCTGCTACAATGGGAGCTGGAGGAGGACTGTCCGTCGCTTTCAAAATTACCGTATTTTTTGCTCTATAAGACTCACTTTTCCCCTCCTAAAAAGTAAGGGGAAATGTGTGTGCGTCTTACGAAGCGAATGCAGGCTGCGCAGCTATCCCAGAAGCCAGAACAGCAAGAGGGATTGCTGCTTTCGCTGCGCAGCGATCCCTCTTGCTGTTCTGGCTTCTGAGATTCAGAATATATTTTTTTTCTTGTTTTCCTCCTCCAAATACTAGGTGCATCTTATGGTCTGGTGCGTCTTATAGAGCGAAATATACGGTAAGCGCTAGAGGATGTCAAAGAGAACCACAACTACCAGACTTTTGGAAGACACCTGAAGGCAGCCCTGTTTAGGGAAGCTTTTAATGTTTGATGCATTACGGTATTTTAATATTTTGTTGGAAGCCGCCAAGGGTGGCTGGGGCAGCCCAGCCACATGGGCAAGGTATAAATTATTATTATTATTAATTATTATTATTATTATTATTTTGTATGCTTTTTGAAATATATTCGGAGTTGAGTGTGAATTTCATGCTCTTTATTCAGCTCATAGTAGCAATGAGTGAGACTTTCCCCAAAATGTCGAGCTATATATGCATTATTTACACAATGGTCCCCACATGATTGGCTAATTCCGGGCTGCTCCTGTAGGCCAATCAGGTTGCAGATTCACCTCCTCCAGAAGCCTGATTGGCTGCTCCTGCAGGCCAATCAGGTTGCGGATTCACTTCATCCAGGAGCCTGATTGGCTGCTCCTGCAGGCCAATCAGGTCGCTGATTCACTTCCACCTGGAGCTGGATTGGGTGGCTCCTGCGGACCAATCACACTGCTGTATTCTGGATCCTATTGTTTGAGGAGTCAGCTCAGTACATAACACTCAAGAAAAAAGAAAAAAGATAAACCATACATCTACATCACCCGCCACATCAAATACAAAATAAACAAAAAAGTTAATTTCTTATGTTTTGTCAGTAAGTCTTCTTAGAGAACATCCTTTTGTCCTCTTTCTATATTTGCAAACTTATTGCATAAATCTATATGTTCATTTTACAATACAATATTACTCTTCTGCGTCATTATTTCTTATTTTTCTTGTTTAGTACAACTGCAGAAATTATTCAAAGGCAGTGACCCAGTTCATACTGTCACAGTTATTTTTAAGATATGTTTTGAAAACTTCCCATTTTGTAATAAATAATTGTTTTCAGATAGTCGGGCCAGCTCTGTATATTCAGCTGGTTATTGTAACCATTCTGATCTGGAAGGAATTTTATCATTTCCCAGTTAGTCGCTATTAAGATTCTCGCTGCGACTGTGGCATATAAAAAAACTTCTTTTGCATTCTAGGAATGTCCTGGTGCTGTATTTCCCAGTAGAAAAGCTTCTCTTTTTTTGTTTTTGTTTTTTAAATGAGACCCTGTACATTTTCTTAAGTTCACTATAAATGTCGTCCCAGAAAATCTTAATTTTTTACATAGCCACCACATATGAAACATAGTACCAATTTCTACTCCACATCTCCAACAAGTATTAGGTATATTTTTATACATTTTTGAAAGCTTCCATGGGGTCAAATACCAGAATACCAGCAGTATTACATTTTTTGAAGAAAAAATTCCCTCAGAGTATAACATAACGCTGTGAATTTCCAATTCACTTTCTGTAGATTTTCCCATTTCTTTATTTCTATTTTATATCCCAAGTCCTGGTCCGATTTAATCATAGCAGCTTACATTTTTGAAAGAGTTTTTATTGTTGAATTGACCAAATTGACATTTTTGAAAGAGTTCTCGTGGTTGAATTGACCAAATTGACATTTTTGAAAGAGTTTTCGTTTTTGAATTGACCAAATCTAGATATCTCTGGTGCATAGCTGTCAACTTACAGATTTGAAAATAAGGGACCAGCAGCCTCAAAAATAAGGGATCAGCAGCCAAAATAAGGGATTTTCCAGGCACAGGTATGTTCAACTTCTGAGCCCCTCCGAGCCAAAGGCAGAAAGCCCAGCCAGCAGCCAAACGAAGCCTCAAGCGGTGGTTCCCACAGTGCAGCAACCCGGCAAAAGGGATGCAGCAAGGAAAACCACGGTCACCTCTCCGCTGGGAAGCGCTGAGCAAAGGCGAGTCCCCAGGCAATGTGGCCGATTTGATCGGCACAAGGCATGCAAGCCCCACCCCCCAGTCGTCCTTAGACTCCTTATTGGGTGAGCAACGCAGCCAAGCAACACAGTTGGAGCCTCCCTCCTCCCTGGCCGGCAGGGAGGGAGGGAGAGGAGCTGCTTCCTTGGAAACCCAGGAAATTTAAGCGACATCATCAATAAGGGACAGCAGCGGGAAATGGCGCTGGGATAAGGGACTGTCCCGCCAAATAAGGGACGCTTGACAGCTATGCTCTGGTGCAAACCCCCTTTTGTTTGTGTCTGTTTTAAATGTTTGGTCCTCAGGAGCCACCCAACCCAGCTCCAGGTGGAAGTGAATCCACAACCTGATTGGCCTACAGGTGAATCCCAGAATTAGCCAATCACGTGGGGCCCATTGTGTAAATAATATATATAAAGCAGGCATTCTGGGGGAACTTCCATTCCTCCTCACCACTATGAGCTGAATAAAGAGCATGAAATCCACTCTCGACTCCGAGTATATTTCATTTAATAAGGCAAATCTAATTCCGGGACAGCTCCAATGTTGGCACTGTCCCCTCTTAGCCCTCCTTCCCCAAGATAACATCTCCCAGGAAGGCACCAAATAGAGTCCTTCTCCTCCTCTGAGGGCTCCCTGACACGTTCAAATTAATTACTGCGAGCTTTGAGGCACAGCTCCATTTGCATGAATCTGCATTTGTCAGTACATGTGAATTTAAGACGACCCCAAGAGAATAGGGAACAGCTGGCTAGAACATCCTCCTGCCTGCCTCCCTTTCTCCCCTCTCGTTTATGATTCCGGTTAATGAAGTTATGAGGCAGATAACATTATTAAAAGCAGGGAGGGGGAGATGTTGCTTCAGAAGGGACAGCCTTGCGTCTTTTGTCTCTTCCATGGCCATGCATCCTTCCCTCCAAATAGGAGTGCTCCTCCGTGAGCAAGTGAAGACAGCGATGGTTAAACCACAGAGCCTAGGACTTGCCGATCAGAAGGTCGGCAGTTCGAATCCCCGCGACGGGGTGAGTTCCCGTTGCTCGGTCCCTGCTCTTGCCAACCTAGCAGGTCGAAAGCACGTCAAACTGCAAGTAGATAAATAGGTACCGCTCTGGTGGGAAGGTAAACGGCGTTTCCGTGTGCTGCTCTGGTTTGCCAGAAGTGGCTTAGTCCTCCTGGCCACATGACCCGGAAGCTGTACGCCGGCTCCCTCAGCCAGTAAAGCGAGATGAGCGCCGCAACCCCAGAGTCGGCCATGACTGGACCTAATGGTCAGGGGTCCCTTTACCTTTACCTTTATTATGATGAGCCAATGGGAACGGCTGTGGAAAAGAGATATCAAATTTATGGCATGCTATAATTTAAGAGAGAATGTAATGAAAATGCAATGCAGATGGTACCTGACCCCGGCCAGACTGGCAAAAATGTACAAAAACTGTAGTGATGTCTGCTGCAGATGCAACAACGGGCAGGAACCTTTCTACATATGTGGTGGGAGTGCAAAGAGATAGTGGGATTCTGGGAAAATATCTATAACGAACTGAAAAAGATGTTTAGATTTTCATTTGGGGAAAAACCCCAGAATCCTTTCTCCTAGGTATGGGTAGTCTTATCCCTCGTGAATTTGTCTAAGCCCACGTACCTACGGGACCGCCTCTCCTGGTATGCCCCACGGAGGACCTTAAGGTCCACAAATGACAACACTTTGGAGGTCCCAGGTCGCAAGGAGGTTAGATTGGTTTCCACTAGGGCCAGGGCCTTTTCTGTACTGGCCCCGACTTGGTGGAACGCTCTGTCACAAGAGACTAGGGCCCTGCGGGACTTGACATCTTTCCACAGGGCCTGCAAGACAGAGCTGTTCCGCCTGGCCTTTGGTTTGGACTCAGTCTGACCCTTATGTTTCCCTCCCCTTACGGTTTTGACTATTAAAATGAAGCTGCACTTTAAATTGCATTTTAACCTGTATTTTAACTTTTTTTTTTCCTTTTCTTATGTTTTTACTGAAATTTTATTGGTGTTAGCTGCCCTGAGCCCATCTCTGGCCAGGGAGGGTGGGGTATAAATAAAATTTATTATTATTATTATTATTATTATTATTATTATTGGCATCCAAGCTGGGGGCCATCTCTGCCTCCTTTGGTTTTTCAAATTAAAATTTTGCAGAGATATATCCAACATAAATCATAAAAACAAGATTCCAAGGAATCTCCTAGACTTCCATTTGTGGGTGCTATTATGAATCATTTCCTCCTGCATCTTTTATGATGGCTCAAATGTTTTACATCTCCAGCGTGTCCAGAATTCACCCTACAAGTGCTATTCCAATCCTACTAATGATTTAAACTGTTTACAATGGTCTTTAAGATAAGTTATACATTTTCCCCATTCCTTGTTAAAATTTTGGTCTTCCTGATTTCTGATTCTTCTGGTCATTTTAGCCATTTCAGCATAGTCCATCACCTTCATCTGCCATTCTCTGGTAGGGACTTTATATTCTTTCCATCTCTGGGCCAATAAAATCCATGCAGCCCTGGTCACATATATAGTCTTTTCTACTCCCTTCTCTATCTGCTATACAGTGGTTCCGCTCCTTTCTCCTGGGCTGTGTCCAGAAAGCGGTGGTGGGGTATGAGTGTTCAGACCCCTGGGCTCTCACTTGTGGGGTGCCTCATGGTTCCATCCTCTCCCCCATGCTTTTCAACATCTATATGCAGTCGCTGGGAGAGATCATCAGGGGTTTGGGCTGGGTGTCCATCAATATGCAGATGATACCCAGCTCTACCTCTTTTTCACATCAGGACCAGTGAAGGTCTTGTGTGAGTGTCTGGAGGCGGTTGGAGGATGAATGGTGGCTAATGGATTGAAGTTGAATCCTGACAAGACAGAAGTACTGTTCTTGGGGGACAGGGGGCGGGCTGGTGTGGAGGACTCCCTGGTCCTCAATGGGGTAACTGTGCCCCTGAAGGACCAGGTGTGCAGCCTGGGAGTCATTTTGGACTCACAGCTGTCCATGGAGGCGCAGGTTAATTCTGTGTCCAGGGCGGCTGTCTACCAGCTCCATCTGAGACCCTCCCTGCCCGCGGACTGTCTCGCCAGAGTGGTGCATGCTCTAGTTATCTCCCTCTTGGACTACTGCAATGCGCTCTACGTGGGGCTACCTTTGAAGGTGACCCAGAAGCTACAACTAATCCAGAATGCAGCAGCTAGACTGGTGACTGGGGGAGGCCGCCGAGACCATATAACACCGGTCTTGAAAGACCTACATTGGCTCCCAGTACGTTTCTGAGCACAATTCAAAGTGTTGGTGTTGACCTTTGAAGCCCTAAACGGCCTTGGCCCAGTATATCTGAAGGAGTGTCTCTACCCCCATCGTTCAGCCCGGACACTGAGGTCCAGCTCCGAGGGCCTTCTGGCGATTCCCTCATTGCGAGAAGCAAAGCTACAGGGAACGAGGCAAAGGGCCTTCTCGGTGGTGGCGCCCGCCCTGTGGAACGCCCTCCCACCAGATGTCAAATAGATAAACAACTACCTAACATTTAGAAGACATCTGAAGGCAGCCCTGTTCAGGGAAGTTTTTAATGGGTGACATTTTAATGTATTTTTAATCTTTGTTGGAAGCTGCCTGGAGTGGCTGGGGAAACCCAGCCAGATGGGCAGGGTACAAATAATAAATTGTTGTTGTTGTTGTTGTCATTACCTTCCCCAAGCCATGCATAATTCTACTTGCTTTTTCTCAGGAATTAAAAAAAGAATGATTTGGAAGGGACCAACAAAGGCCATCAAGCCAACCCGGTGCAATGCGAGATTCTCGACTAAATAATCCCCAACTGGTGGCTATCCAACCTACCAACAAAATGTAACCTTTCCTTCTTGAACACAGTTGTTTAGCCTGGAGGCATGTTTAGCCTGGAGAAGAGGAGGTTAAGGGGTGATATGATAGCCATGTTCAAATATATAAAAGGATGTCACATAGAGGAGGGAGAAAGGTTGTTTTCTGCTGCTCCAGAGAAGCGGACACAGAGCAATGGATCCAAACTACAAGAAAGAAGATTCCACCTCAACATTAGGAAGAACTTCCTGACAGTAAGAGCTGTTCGACAGTGGAATTTGCTGCCAAGGAGTGTGGTGGAGTCTCCTTCTTTGGAGGTCTTGAAGCAGAGGCTTGACAACCATATGTCAGGAGTGCTCTGATGGTGTTTCCTGCTTGGCAGGGGGTTGGACTCGATGGCCCTTGGGGTCTCTTCCAACTCTAGGATTCTATGATCCTCACTTCCACCCCCTTGATCACTTTGCCTGCCCTTCTCCGAACCGCCACATCTTCCACAATCACGTTTTCGGAATTGATTTACCCATAGATCTGCAGATTCAGAGGGTCTTTGGTTCTTGGAAGAAGCAGCAGCAGATGAGATACTTAAACCAAGTCACTCACACACAAATGGAAGTGAAAGCTTTAGCCCTAAATCAAACAGAGCAGGGAAGAAGGAAAAGACAACTAAAATTAGTTAAAAGGGAAAGGAAATATAGCCACAAAGCGTTGCGTACGGGGCTCCGAGAAAACCAATAATTCCACAAGGGTGAGCCATTCAAAGTTTCGATGGGAATCAGACAAATCATTCCGTGCGCTGGAAGCAGCAAGCGCGCATATTTCATTGGCTGCAGAATACTCACCTTGAGATTTACGACGCGCCGTCAATTTCACCAGTAAAAGTGTCGCCTGCCATTTTTTTCCAGGCCTTTCCTGTTAAAAAGTCTTAGCGCAGCATTTCCAACATCTGGCAAACGTAGCAATGCAGCGGCAAAAGCCACTTGGCTTGGTGTGAAATTAAGCAAAGGGATAGTGCAGGCCTGATGCATCTCTTATAATAATAATAATAATAATAATAATAATAATAATAATAATAATAATAATTTAGTATTTATACCCCGCCCATCTGGCTGTTTCCCCAGCCACTCTGGGCGGCTCCCAATCAAGTGTTAAAAACAATACAGCATTAAATATTAAAAACTTCCCTAAACAGGGCTGCCTTCAGATGTCTTTTAGAAAGAAGATAGCTGCTTATTTCCTTCACATCTGAAGGGAGGGCGTTCCACAGGGTGGGCGCCACTACCGAGAAGGCCCTCTGCCTGGTTCCCTGTAACCTCACTGTAACCTCTTTGAAAACTCAAACAAACCACCACACTATAAGATACAAGAAGATTAATACAATTATCATCATATATACTCCTGATACGGAACACAATTATAAAACTTATAGAGAAGAAATTTAAAACTGTACTTTATCTATCCATTACTTTATACAGTTACATATTTCTTATGTAATTTCTTTTTACCTAGCTACAAACTTATATTTATATAATACAGGCATCAGTCTAATTCTGCCAAGACGTTTCCTTTTATTCCATAGTTTTCTAAATATTCTTTAAAGATTCCTCAATCCTTATAGACTTTTTGTTTTGATTGGCCTCTTCCTCTTCCCATCAGGAAGTTATTCACATAGTCACTGCTGCCTACAAGACCTCCTGGGAGATATAGGAACTTGCCAAGATTGCTGAAAGTTGCTGGGAGAAGCCTATTGCTTTCACAGAGCTACAATTCCCAGAGTTCTCGGCACCCATAGCAAACTACAGTTTCTCCAGATCTTGGCTGTTTAAAGCGACACAATCCTGCTTTTAACAGATGGTGCATACAACCTTGTTATCTCTCTCTCTCTCTTTTGCAAATAACACCTTGTAACATCTCTTAAAGAACCTTTAAATGAGGGTGAAAGAGGAGAGCGCAAAATATGGTCTGAAGCTCAACATCAAAAAAACGAAGATCATGGCCACTGGTCCCATCACCTCCGGCAAATAGAAGGGGAAGAAATGGAGGCAGGGAGAGATTTTACTTTCTTGGGCTCCATGATCACTACAGATGGTGACAGCAGTCACGAAATTAAAAGACGCCTGCTTTTTGGGAGAAAAGCAATGACAAACCTGGACAGCATCTTAAAAAGCAGAGACATAACCTTGCCAACAAAGGTCCGTATAGTTAAAACTATGGTTTTCCCAGTAGTGATGTATGGAAGTGAGAGCTGGACCATAAAGAAGGCTGATCGCCAAAGAATTGATGCTTTTGAATTATGGTCCTGGAGGAGACTCCTGAGAGTCCCATGGACTGCAAGAAGATCAAACCTCTCCATTCTGAAGGAAATTAGCCCTGAGTGCTCACTGGAAGGACAGATCCTGACGCTGAGGCTCCAAGACTTTGGCCACCTCAGGAGAAGAGAAGACTCCCTGGAAAAGACCCTGATGTTGGGAAAGATGGAGGGCGCAAGGAAAAGGGGATGACAGAGGACGAGATAGTGGGACAGTGTTCTCGAAGCGACCAGCATGAGTCTGACCAAACTGCAGGAGGCAGTGGAAGACAGGAGTGCCTGGCGTGCTCTGGTCCAGGAGGTCACGAAGAGGCGCACATGACTAAACCACTAAACAACAACAACAATGTCTCAATTAGCAACACAATACCTCTACAGTTGAGAAGGGGGAAATAATGAGTTGAGCAATGCAACCATCCTTTAATTCTTCAAACTTCCACAGAGGACTGTTTGGGGGGTTTTGGTATTTTTTTTAAAAAAATGAAATTATAGCAAAAACCAATTCAAGCACAAACCTGCCAAGATCTATGTTAGAGAAGGTCGGCATTTGTGGGCGAAGGGTGGAAGAGATGGGGGGGCAGAATCTGTCAAGAGTTCAGGCATCCTCAAAGGAAGGGAAAAGTTTGCCGCGAGATCCCCGTCTTCCATGGGAACGGATTCCCCTTGAAGTAAGAGCCTTTTTACGGATTCCTTCCTGTTATGTACTGAGCTGAATAGGATCCAAATTGCAGCAGTCTGATTGGTCCTAGAACAATAGGATTCAGAATGCAGCAGTCTGATTGGTCCTAGAACAATAGGATCCAAATTGCAGCAGTCTGATTGGTCCTAGAAAAATAGGATTCAGAATGCAGCAGTCTGATTGGTCCTAGAACAATAGGATTCAGAATGCAGCAGTCTGATTGGTCCTAGAACAATAGGATCCAGATGCAGCAGTCTGATTGGTCCTAGAACGATAGGATTCAGAATGCAGCAGTCTGATTGGTCCTAGAACAATAGGATCCAAATTGCAGCAGTCTGATTGGTCCTAGAACAATAGGATCCAGAATGCAGCAGTCTCATTGGTCGTAGAACAATAGGATCCAGATTGCAGCAGTATAATTGGTCTGCAGGAGCCACCCAATCCAACTCCAGGTGGAAGTGAATCCGCAACCTGATTGGCCAACAGGAGAATCCCGGAACTAGCCAATCACGTGCGGCCCATTGTGTAAATAATGTTTATAAAGCAGACATTTCAGGGGAACTTCCATTCCTCCTCACCACTATGAGCTGAATAAAGAGCATGAAATCCGCACTCGACTCTGAGTATATTTCACTACCTAATCTGGACAATCCATTAAATAACCCGGTTAATTTGTACCATTTAAATCCCATCAGGGCAGCGTGTAATGCTATAAAACTCTAAACATAATCCTGGCTGCATGAATGGGGTTTAGCTCTCACAACAAAGGCGCACAGGGATGAAGGAGGTACTGGCTTTCCCCCCAGACACGAGTTAGGCTCCATATCAACCTTTGTAGCCGTTAAATGTTGTTTTTTCCGACACTTGCATAGAACATTCCGAAATCTGCTTGTGAGAATAATGCCCCCAAGCGATAGCTGCATTCTCATGGCATTCTGCATTGCTTCTCACCAAAGCACCCCATTTGAGACAGTGTGGTGCAGTGGTTAGAGAGCTGGACTAGGACCCAGGAGACTAGGCTTCAAATTCTGCCCTCTCGACCGTGAAGCTAGGTGACTCTTCAGGGGCCATTTGCTGCCTCTCAGCCCACTGGCGTACGAAGGGGGGGCCAGGAAAAAGCACCACCCCAGGCACCATTTGGGGAAAGCCATCGTGGCCAGCCACACCCCCCCCCAGGACACACAACATGCCCCCACGGGTGGCACATCATACCCCCAAGATACGCGCCAACCATACCCCCGCCTGTTCTCCGCTCCGGAGCTGCACCATGTTGCTGCGCCACTGTCTCAACCCAACCTGCCTCACAAGGTACCATATTTTTTGCTCTATAAGACTCACTTTTTCCCTCCTAAAAAGTAAGGGGAAATGTGTGTGCGTCTTATGGAGCGAATGCAGGCTGCGCAGCTATTCCAGAAGCCAGAACAGCAAGAGGGATCGCTGCTTTCACTGCGCAGCGATCCCTCTTGCTGTTTTGGCTTCTGAGATTCAGAATATTTTTTTCCCTTGTTTTCCTCCTCCAAAAACTAGGTGCGTCTTGTGGTCTGGTGCGTCTTATAGAGCGAAAAATACGCTACTTGCTCCTAGGAGCTGACTTCCTTTCTTCCTTCCTTCCTTCCATCTTCTGACTTCTTTATATCACCTCTCAATTTTTCTCATTGACTTTGTCCATTTTGTATATTGTTCTGTATAAAGACACTGTATAATGTGTCTGCAAACAAATAAATCTTTCTATATATGAAATTCTTATTGTCTATCTATATATCATTTGCAACTACTATTGGTTACATTCATCCCATTATACATTTTACTTCTTATTCTTAAAATGCCAAACATTTAGGGTGTTGGAACAGCGCTGGAGGGGGGGTCAGCCCTCTGTTACGGAAATTACCGGGGGGGCACATCTTTAAAGTTAAATATTACAAATATTATGCCTGAATGTATCCTTTCAACTTGACAGCTCAGGGAAGTTACCTAGCTTTAAAAATAATATAGAATCATCTCATTTGCCAGTTTCCTCCATTCCAAAGCTATTTTCCCCTTGAAAAAGGACTCCAGGAAGTTCCCAGAGGTGACAATTTCTGTGCTCATTGTTAGCCAAGGGAAGCCAAATCTCATCACCTGACTCGCCTCAGGCTCCAGACATGCAAAGGAACTTCTATTGTACTTTTGGGTGGTGGGTACTTAAGACATATTTGTCTATGCTCATCTTATACCTGAGTCTTGCCCTCCCATGTCTGGCCATGCTAATCTTGTACCAAGGACTTGTCTGGACATGTTTGCCAAGGTTAACCCTTCCCCTTTTGTGGCATGTCAGTGATGTAGCAACGATGCTGTACGAACTGTATTCTGGGATATGGTGGGAAAGTTTTAAAAGTCTTTGTCACCCCATCCTCGGGGTTCAAATTTGCTCTTTGAACCTGTTGCGCAATAAACTTTGGTCTACAGCTATTTGCTCCAGTTGGCTGGACTCCTTCCTTTATTCTGCAGGGACCCGTGGGCTCTGCCTGACCAGCTGGGTGACTGAGCAGCCTCACACCTAGATTTTTCTGTAACACCTCGCAGACCACCCCTCTCTGCCGCAGCTCCATAATCCTCTGCCCTCAAAGTTCTGTTTCACTTTGTCTGGTTTTAAGGCCACCTCTGATCTGGCCATAAGGCTCCCCGTTTATTTAATCACACACTCAGGAAGTCAACAGAGAGCTTTTTCCCCTCTCTTTTTCAAAGAAATGACTCATGAGGGTGTTCAGGGATGGTTTTAGTGTGTGGCGGGTCTTCCCTTGAAACGATTCATTTAAATGTAGAACCACATTAGCCATTATGGCTCCTCTCTGCAGACTCGGCCGGCGTGCTTGAGATCTAAACCTCGACGCGCTATTAATCTTCCGAGCATTTGGCGCGCTTCCTCCGGTGTCCGCGACCTTCAAAGAGAAGTCTTCTCCGCGGCTGCAGGCAGAGGCTCCCGACGCGAAGCCTGTTGCAAAATGTTCGTAGCAGCAGCTGGCTGGGACGCATTAATGAACTGGGGAGAAAGAGAATAAAGATCTTCTCTGCCGCATGCTAACAGAGGAAGGCCCTGTCGGATTAATAACGGGCCACGAATAAGGAAGGGGTGTTGGAAGGTTTCTGAGCTGGGATTAAAGGAGGTCAGGTTCAAGGAAGGAGATGGTCTGCATCGCCTATGGTCTCATCTTGAGGAGTTTGGTAGCTGCTAGATGTTTGTGTGTGGCTGCCCCTTGTGGCGAGCTGTTGAAGCACAGGTGGGCAGAATTGCCAAAATTCAGACTCTGGGCTGGCTTGGCGGTTGGGTCTTCCTGGACAGGAAGGAATATAAGTGTAGGGTGAGCCAGGAGAAGGTCGGCAATAAATCACACGGCGTCCATGAGGCATAGCTGTCAACTTACAAATTTGAAAATAAGGGACCAGCAGCCTCGAAAATAAGGGATCAGCAGCCAAAATAAGGGATTTTCCAGGCACAGGTATGTTCAGCTTCTGAGCCCCTCCGAGCCAAAGGCAGAAAGCCCAGCCAGCAGCCAAACGAAGCCTCAAGCGGTGGTTCCCACAGCGCAGCAACCCGGCAAAGGGGACGCAGCAAGGAAAACCACCGTCACCTCTCCGCTGGGAAGCGCTGAGCAAAGGCGAGTCCCCAGGCAACGCGGCCGATTGGATCGGCAAAAGGCATGCAAGCTCCACCCCCCCAGTCATTCTTAGACTCCTTACTGGGTGAGCAACGCAGCCAAGCAACCCAGTTGGAGCCTCCCTCCTCCCTGGCCGGCAGGGAGGGAGGGAGAGGAGCTGCTTCCTTTGAAACCCGGGAAATTTAAGACACATCATCAATAAGGGACAGCAGCAGGACACAGCGATGGGATAAGGGACTTTCCCACCAAATAAGGGACAATTGACAGCTATGGAGGTGACGCACACCCCTTGGCTCGCTTTGTCTCCTTCCATCCCAGTTCCTCTGTCACGAATCTCCATCCCATAGCATGGCAGGATTCAAACAAAACCCATCTATGCTTCGCTGGCTCTTCCCTTCCTTTGCAGAGAGAGTGTGGGTTTCTGTGAATGCACTAAAGACTGGCACAGCTGTTCTCATCCATGACCTCATATGCCACCGGAGTGTTCACAAGTTATCCAGAAGAGCTTCAAAAGCCGTTACTAAGCAACAGCCTCCCTGTAGACAGCAGACTTCTCCCTGCATTTTTCTCTTTCAAGAAGTGGGGGAAAGAGGGAAGAGAAGGGGAGGGGGAAGTGGGGTGGTGGTGGTCCTAGCTCAGTGGGGAAAGGATTGTTTATCCTGGAGAAGAGGAGACTGAGAAAGGATGCGATAGCCATCTTCAAATATCTAAAGGGCCATCACATGGACAATGGAGCAATGCTTTTCTCCTGCTCTGGAGCACAGGACTCGAACCACAGGCCTCAAGTCACAAGAAAGGTGTTATGTACTGAGTTGAATAGGATCCAAAATGCAGCAGTCTGATTGGTCCTAGAACAATAGGATCCAGAATGCAGCAGTCTGATTGGTCCTAGAACAATAGGATTCAGAATGCAGCAGTCTGATTGGTCCTAGAACAATAGGATCCAGAATGCAGCAGTCTGATTGGTCCTAGAACAATAGGATTCAGAATGCAGCAGTCTGATTGGTCCTAGAACAATAGGATCCATAATGCAGCAGTCTGATTGGTCCTAGAACAATAGGATTCAGAATGCAGCAGTCTGATTGGTCCTAGAACAATAGGATCCATAATGCAGCAGTCTGATTGGTCCTAGAACAATAGGATTCAGAATGCAGCAGTCTGATTGGTCCACAGGAGCCACCAAATCCAGCTCCAGGTGGAAGTGAATCTGCAACTTGATTGGCCTACAGGAGAATCCTGGAACTAGCCAATCACATGGGACCCATTGCGTAAATAATGTACCGTATTTTTTGCTCTATAAGACTCACTTTTTCCCTCCTAAAAAGTAAGGGGAAATGTGTGTGTGTCTTATAGAGCGAATGCAGGCTGCGCAGCTATCACAGAAGCCAGAACAGCAAGAAGGATCGCTGCTTTCACTGCACAGCGATCCCTCTTGCTTTTCTGGCTTCTGAGATTCAGAATATTTTTTTTCTTGTTTTCCTCCTCCAAAAACTAGGTGCGTCTTGTGGTCTGGTGCGTCTTATAGAGCGAATAATACGGCATATAAAGCAGACAGTTTGGGGGAATTTCCATTCCTCACTACTATGAGCTGAATAAAGAGCATGAAATCCACACTCTACTCCGAGTATATTTCAAAAGGAGATTCCAACTCAACGTCAGGAAGAACTTTCAGAGAGTAGGAGCTGTTTGACAGTGGAACGGACTCCCTCAGGAGGTGGTGGACTTCATTGGAAGTTTTTAAGCAGAGGTTGGATGGCTACCTGCCATATATGATCAAGCTGAAATTCCTGCCTTGGAGGAGGTTGGACTAGATGACCCTCAGGGTCCCTTCCAACTCTATAGTTTTGTGATTTATGCAGAAGGTCCACCATCTCCAGGTTGGTGGTACTGAAGTAGGTGGACCAGTTGCTTGGTGTAAGCTGGCTTTCCTGTTTAAAGCAGCCCTTTCTTTGGAAACATGAGGACTAGGATCTTAACTTGATTTGTTGGGGAAGAGCCATAGCTTTGTGGTAGAGTCTTCTTTCCATGCAGGTGGTCCCAGGTTCAGTTCCCAACATCTCCAGTTGGGGCTGAGAAGGCCCCCGCCTAAAAGGCTGGAGAACAGCTGACACTCAGTGTCAACAATACTTAATATAAGGTGGTTTGCTGGCAGGGGGTGGGATTAGCTCATCAGGGGTATTTGATCTGTTGCCCCCACTTCTAATTAGCCCTCCTGATAGGTAAAGGGACCCCTGACCATTAGGTCCAGTCGTGACCGACTCTGGGGTTGCGGCTCTCATCTCGCTTTATTGGCCGAGGGAGCCGGCGTACATCTTCCGGGTCATGTGGCCAACATGACTAAGCCGCTTCTTGCAAACCAGAGCAGCGCACGGAAATGCCGCTTACCTTCCCGCTGGAGCGGTACCTATTTATCTACTTGCACTTCATGCTTTCGAACTGGTAGGTTGGCAGGAGCTGGGACCGAGCAACAGGAGCTCACCCCGTCACGGGGATTTGAACCACCGACCTTCTGATCGGCAAGTCCTAGGCTCTGTGGTTTAACCCACAGCGCCACCAGCATCCCTAGCCCTCCTGATAGATGTCCCTTAATTCAAAAGGAATATTGTAATATTTGTAGACTATTTTTTTTTAAGCAAGCAATGAGCATGAAGCCTAGGACCCACGTACCTACGGGACTGCCTCTCCTGGTATGCCCCACGGAGGATCTGAAGGTCCACAAATGACACCACTTTGGAGGTCCCAGGTCGCAAGGTGGTTAGATTGGCCTCAACTAGGGCCATGGCCTTTTCAGTACTGGCCCCGACTTGGTGGAACGCTCTGTACACAAGAGACCAGGGCCCTGCGGGACTTGACATCTTTCCGCAGGGCCTGCAAGACAGAGCTGTTCCGCCTGGCCTTTAGTTTGGACTCAGTCTGACCCTTATTTTTCCCTCCCCTTACGGTTTTGATCGATGGGCTACTATTAAAATGAGGCTGCATTTCAAATTGTACTTTAACCCGTATTTTTAAATGGGGTTTTTTCTTCTCTCCCCCCCTCCCATTATGTTTTTGTTGTAATCTTACTGGTGTTAGCTGCACTGAGCCCGGCTCTGGCCAGGGAAGGCAGGGTATAAATACAAATTTATTATTGTTGTTGTTGTTGTTGTTGTTGTTGTCATAATGATCTTGGGAACGGTTGCCAACTTACTATTAGAATACCCCGTGCCATGTTCCTGTTACCGTATTTTCCGCTCTATAAGATGCACCCGAACATAAGACACCTAGTTTTAGAGGAGGAAAACAAGAAACAAGAAAGCAACACAAAGCTTCCTGAGCGAAGAGGAAAAAGCGCTCCCTCTTGCTATTCTGGCTTCAGTGATAGCTGCACAGCCTGCATTCGCTCCATAAGACGCACACACATTTCCCCTTACTTTCTAGGAGGGGAAAAGAGCGTCTTATAGAGCGAAAAATACGGTCATTTAAGAGCAGCTTAATCTTCACACAGAAGCTTTTTTCCCAAAATGGTGCTTTCTAAAAGATTATATTGGAAATGGTTGCCAACTTGAGGTGTCTGGGATGTTAGGGGGGGTGGTACCTCTGGTGGGGGCCACGTCCTGCTGCTTCTGGGGTCGTCTGTCCACCTTTGGTCCCCCACCCTGCATTCGGCTCTCACCTGCTGCTCCTAGAAGCTGTCAGCAGGTGACATCGGCCACAATCCTGGGAAACAGCTTCGACTATCCTAAACCAAGTGAGGGGAGCCGATGGGTCTCAAACCCCCAGTGAGTTAGGGGCTTCACCTGTATACAAAGACAGGCTCTAATGGATGGAGCAGACAAGAGCAGGAATGGGGCCAACAGTTCAAGAAAACAGTTTCTGTGTGGTAGAGGCAAGCAAGGGGCAGGTGAGGCTCATCCACCTGGGAAGTGTTGCAGGAATTTATGTATAGGTTGGGGGGGTTTCCCCTCCAGCAGATATCATGCACATGCAGCCCACTACCAGGGTCAGCGCAATCACTTTTGTGACTTTTGTAATTTGTCCCCACAAAACAATCCCTCACAGTTTCTTCCTATCTATTCAAAGGGCCTTTGCTGCACGATACCAAATGTAACAATTCACTGATAAATATATCTATGTACTGGCTCACTGGGAAAACTTCAGAAATTCCTATAGACCTGTGAGCTCAGCTACTCAGCAGCCCCTCTGCCTGAGTGATAATCCCTGGCATCCTGATACCTGACTGCCAGACAGGTAGCCATTCCAGAAATAACAAACCCAGATGAAGACAAAAGGGTGGGATGAACTTGGCTGGAAAACAGGGAAATGTAAAGATCTCTTTTGTTACACTTGATGGGTGTTTGGTGGAGGGCAAGGGGAACCATGGGGCAGGGTCCAGGATGCTCAGATTACTGCCACCAGACCTCCCCTTTCATGATGTAACCATGATGTATTAGTAATGTAGTTTGGGAGGGGGGTGAAACATGGGGCTTAAGGGACGCGGGTGGCGCTGTGGGTTAAACCACAGAGCCTAGGACTTGCCGATCTGAAGGTCAGCAGTTTGAATCCCCACGACGGGGTGAGCTCCCGTTGCTCGGTCCCTGCCCCTGCCAACCTAGCAGTTCAAAAGCACGTCAAAATGCAAGTAGATAAAGAGGTACCGCTCTGGCGGGAAGGTAAACGGCGTTTCCGTGCGCTGCTCTGATTCGCCAGAAGCGGCTTAGTCCTGCTGGCCACATGACCCGGAAGCTGTACACCGGCTCCCTTGGCCAGTAAAGTGAGATGAGCGCCACAACCCCAGAGTCGGCCATGACTGGACCTAATGGTCAGGGGTCCCTTTAGCTTTAACATGGGGATTAGCAGGTAATAAAAGTTTGGGGGCTCTTTTGTTTAGGGCTTCCATCCTGTTCCGCCTTGTGGCAGGTGAGAGTCCTGTCGTGACAGTCTTCAATAAAGACCAAACCTACTGGCTGCTGTTTTGCTCTGGTATTCCTGGCTGGTGTCCTTGTTTTTTGTCCAAGGGAGCCCTCAGAGTTCTCCGTTAACAGAAGGGAGCCCATCTAGACTCTGATTACAAACCTCCGCTGCCTTGCAGGATATTTTCGGGAGGAGAAAAGGCTCAGGAATAAACCCTACACAAATCTGGAACGGAGTCCCTAAGGCAGTTGGATGGCGCCTTGCACACCTTCTTCCAGCACTCTGTTCTCCGGTATTATTGTGGCACCCGAAGGCTGCCTCTGCCAGGGAGGTCACTCTGCTGCTGCTAACATAGAAGTTCGACTTCACCCCCGGAAGCGCACTCCATTGTTTCTCGAGACAGATGGGTGCCAGCTGAACGGCGGAAGTGATTGCCGAAGACTGGAGTAAATTTACAGACTATCTGAAAAGTATTTGTGATGGTCAGACGACGTTTGTAGGTTTGCAAGCAGTTCTGTGAGGAGTAATATTAGAAATATTGGAAAAATACAGTATTGGGAAAAGAGAGATGATGTGTTAAAAGATTTAATGGCAATATTAAGTTAAGAAAGGCATTAGAAGTGATTAAGACGGAGGATTATCAGAGGTGCTGATGGAAGTCTAAATAAGAATGTATCTGTGATAAACTGTGAGGTATGTTTTATAACTTTGTAAGCTAAAAACCAATAAAAATATATATATATATTTTAAAAGATTGACAGAAGTGATTGCCAACTTACCATTAAAATACACGTACTGTGCTCCAGTACAGCAGCTTGAACGTTGCACATCAAGACTTTTCACTGAATGGATTTTTATTTATTTTTTAATGAAGTCACCACCTCATTTAAAGGCATAGGGGCAAGTTGCCAACTCCACTCCCAGCAAAGCCAACTGCTCTGCCAGAGGGTTGCCCATATATTTATATATTTTGGAATCAGTGCCTTTCAATATTGGAAGCACATCCCAGAGCCAAAGCTTGCCCCTCTTTGAGATGTGCTTCTCTGTTGTTCCTGATTCTTATTCTGCTATGCAGGACCTAGGATTGCCAACTGACCGGGAGGGGAGAGCAGCTTAAACAGCTAAAATGTGAAGGGGTTTCCCACAAACACACTGAGGCTGGAAGTACATATTATCGTTTCTGTTAACAGCAGAGTGGCAGGGCACAGCTGGAAGTTGACAACCCTGGGAATGAAGATGCCATGAAGAGAGATAGCGCAGAGGCACAACCCTTTCTGGCTACGGGTTCATTCTGTTCCATTCTACTTGAACATCCGTGGGCAACGCCTGACCAAATCTCAGAAGCCAGTGTTTGACATGGGGACGAATACCTTCACCCCAGTATGGCTCCCCTTCATCACATACACAGCCCAACAAGACAACGACAAGAACCCACCAACAGCATATGAATCAATATGGCTCACCTGATTCAAAAACACCCACCCACCCCACTCAGACACGAAAACAAAGTTCACCACAGCCAACCACAAACGAACAGCCACACCCTAGGCCAGCCCAAATTTCTCTCACCACCAAAGGAACACAAGCAAATAGCAAAGAGAACCTGCACAAACGACGCGGACACAAAAACCCACACATACTTGGACTACATGGAACTGGCGGAAATGACTGGCAGAATCCGAGACCAGGGAGAAGAGACGGTGGAGGAAGATTGGAAGAAATTTAAAGACTATTTACAAAAGTATTGTAAGATCAATGAATGTTAGAATGATGTTGGAATGAATTTCATGTGACTCTAGCAGAAATGTAACAAAGATTTAAGAAAAATAGACTGTTAATTGGTGAAAGGCAGGAAAGTAAACTTATATTAGTATCAAGAAAAATTCTCAGGACAAAAATTTGAAAAGAGGGAAAGGATTTGCTGAAATGGATAATTGACTTAGAATACAAGAAAGGGAGGTGTGAGGAGGTTAGGGAAATAAGTTAATGAAAGGAAAGTAATGGGAAGATTTGTTGTATGGTTTCCTTTTTTTTTCTTCTTGATTCTTTTTTTTCTTACTGATTTTTCTCTTTTCTTTTTTGTATTTTATTTTTTCTTGTTTAAAAGGATGTTTTCTTGATTTCTCTTTTTGTACTTCTAAAACTTTAATAAACATCTTATAAAAAACAAAAAACGAAAACCCACACATACATTAAGCAAAATAGAAATACAGTGGTACCTCAGGTTACATACGCTTCAGGTCACATATGCTTCAGGTTACAGACTCCGCTAACTCATAAATAGTGCTTCACGTTAAGAACTTTGCTTCAGGATGAGAACAGAAATCATGCTCCGGCGGCGCGGCGGCAGCAGGAGGCCCCATTAGCTAAAGTGCTGCTTCAGGTTAAGAACAGTTTCAGGTTAAGAACGGACCTCCAGAATGAATTAACTGAGGTACCACTGTAGAAATATCGCCTCCCAACCCCACCCCCACTCCACCTCTTCTCCCCTTTTTTCTTCCTAATGTAACCCTAATGTCTCAACAAATGAAACTGACCTATGGAAAATGTAACTTGAAAAAAGAGACATTGCGCATACCTTTGTAAACCAAGAAAACTTTTTTAAAAAATATTTTTTTAAAAAAGAAGTCAGTGTTTGCCACCTTGAGGTCTAGCGGCTTGGAGTTTTGCTTTGTTTTGCTTTGCTTTTAACGCAACGGAAGCTCTGTGGAAGAATCCCATCGCCAGCTTCTGCTAGAATAAGATGCCCTGCCAGAATGTGTGGGTGCCTCCATTTCTAATCACAGCCGGAGGACTTTCCAGATTTTCTCTCTTTCCCCCCCCCCTCCATCTACAGAGAAGTCAGCTTTTTCTGGCAGCGCAGTCCCCTCGGCTGACACCACTCACGAAAGCCCCCGTTGCAGAGAATTTGGCCTTGCGGCACCCACGGTTGGCGGTAGATTCCACTTCCAAGGAAATTTCATTAACCTTTGAAACCCCCATGCTAGAAATCAAAGCTGGTGGCAGGTTCTGTTTTGTGATTAACAGCAGCCCCCCCCCACACCTTCCCCCCCACACACACACACAGTGCAGTGGAAGAGATTGTTAAGTCTGAAAGGTTTCCCACATTTAAAAAAACCCAACACAAACCCACGGAATAATTCTGGCGAGGTGTGGCTGATTCAAATCCTTCTGTTTCTGGAGCAACAGGCTAGGGCCTGTTTCTGGAATGACACGACTTTCACATTCCACGTACGGATGATTCATTTCTCTACCCTCGTAGCAACTGGTCGGGCGCAAGAGAACGGTGCGTCTCTCGGGTGGCTGGGTGAGTCACCAGCCTCTTGTCCTCCCAGCACCCCGGATTCCCAAGCTGTGCTTCCACACCGCAGGTTGGGGAGCAACTGTGAGCATCAAATGGAAAAGAGTCCCACTGAGGAACACGCATCCCAGCGTCCGCGTGGCTACGGCTCACCGCCACAATTTCACTGAGGTTTCGGCTTAAGTGGCTTTCAGCATTTGAGAAGTTGGCACTGCTGTGGTCGTAAGATGGCTGCTGTATTCAGAACCGGGAAGGAATTTTCCCTGCATTGGCAAGTTTCGCCTTCCCCGTAGCAATTTCGTCACAACTTGGGTGAGCTGGACCATAAAGAAGGCTGATCGCCGAAGAATGGATGCTTTTGAATTCTGGTGCTGGAGGAGACTCTTGAGAGTCCCATGGACTGCAAGAGGATCAAACCTCTCCATTCTGAAGGAAATCAGCCCTGAGTGCTCACTGGAAGGACAGATCGTGAAGCTGTAGCTCCAAGACTTTGGCCACCTCATGAGAAGAGAAGACTCCCTGGAAAAGACCCTGATCCTGGGAAAGATGGAGGGCACAAGGAGAAGGGGACGACAGAGGACAAGATGGTGGGACAGTGTTCTCAAAGCTACCAGCATGAGTTTGACCAAACTGTGGGAGGCAGTGGAAGACAGGAGTGCCTGGCGTGCTCTGGTCCAGGGGGTCACAAAGAGGCGGACACGACTAAATGACTAAACAACAACAAGGCCTTGGCAAGGTAGCCTTTAGTCTAACATCAAGTTGGGGGGCTGCATTCATGCTCCCTTCCCATGCAGCAGCACTTGCAGGACCCATTAAAGGGCAAAAACCGGGAGTCCCTGGCCCTAGAGCGGCAGCATGTAGGTGAAACTCCTGGGACGAGGTTGGTGGAAGGGCGTGCTGTGTAAGTTTGCGCTTTGCAGTCCCCTCTCACTGGATCTCACTGAGGGTTACCTGCCAAGGCCTGTGCCAAGTTTCCCACTTCTGAAGTTCAATAAAGTTGTGGCCAATTTGAACCCATACTCCGGTCTCTTGTCTCAACAGACAGGGTTTAGCGCATGTGCCCGCGAACATTTCCCCCAGAAGGTTTTCTCCGGCTTGGATTTTCTGTTCTCCTCTCATGCCCTCATGCCTCAAGCACTGCGATGGAGGAAGCAGAGGTCCCTGGGAGATTTAGCATGCTCAACAGCATTGCAGGTGCAAGGAGCCCTGGGATATGCAGTTACCAAGGCACCCTCCTAAGGACTCGGGTGCTTTGGGAAACTGCATTTCCCAGGGCCCCAAAGAACATGGAGGCTGCTGTTTCAGCACTCAAGGTACCAGAAAGAGAAGGAAGGCATGGAAGTATGGCCGCTCCAATGTCGTCATCAACAGCAGCACTTTTTGAAATATACTCGGAGTCGAGTGTGGATTTCATGCTTTTATTCAGCTCATAGTGGTGAGGAGGAATGGAAGTTCCCCAGAAATGTCTATTTTATATACATTATTTGCACAATGGGTCCCACGTGATTGGCTAATTCCAGGATTCTCCCGTAGGCCAATCAGGTTGCGGATTCACTTCCACCCGGAGATGGATTGGGTGGCTCCTGTGGACCAATCAGACTGCTGCATTCTGAATCCTATTCAACTCAGTAGATAACACTTTTAATTTGTATACCGCCTTTCCATCTTAAAATACTCAAGGTGGTTTAGAAGCTGAAGAGACAAAGAATGTACACCTTATAACAATCTCATGCAATACAAAAATGTGATAATAAAACATTAAAATAAGTAATCTACATCAAATAAAGTAACATTCAACAATCATTAGAATAATGTAGAATAATAATATCATCATATAAAAATTAAACAGAAACCCACTCTAAACAATTACAATAAATAATTTCGAAACTACAATCAATAAAAGAACGACAAGCCACAGTGCATAAAGTAATACAATACAAAGTCCAGTCGCGAACGACTCTGGGGTTGCGGCGCTCACCTCGCTTTATTGGCCGAGGGAGCCGGCGTACAGTTTCCGGGTCATGTGGCCAGCATGACTAAGCCGCTTCTGGCGAACCAGAGCAGTGCACGGAAACACCATTTACCTTCCCGCCGGAGTGGTACCTATTCATCTGCTTGCACTTTGACATGCTTTCGAACTGCTAGGTTGGCAGGAGCAGGGACCGAGCAATGGGAGCTCACCCCGTCGTGGGGATTCGAACCGCCGACCTTCTGATCGACAAGTCCTAGGCTCTGCGGTTTAACCCACAGCACCACCCACATCCCGCTTCCAACAAATACAAAAGCATAACAGAACATCAACCTTTAAAAACTACCCTATACTTCAGATGTCTTCTAAAAGTCATATAGTTGTTTATTTCCTTGACATCTGACAGGATGGCATTCCACAGGGCGGGCACAACAACCTCTCTTGGTGAAGGAACTGCCAGAAGGCCCTCAGAGCTGGACCTGCATGTTTGGGCTGGACGATGGGGGTGGAGACTCTCCATCAGGTGTATCTAGGTATACAAACTCATAGGTATATGAACTTCTACCCTCTCTCTCCATGGTAAAACGGTGTTCTCTATTGTCTACAGTACCAAATGGCAGGGTCTTTCCCAGCCCATTGGTCCACATAGCTCTGTATTGTCTACACACCAGTCTTGAAAGACCTACATTGGCTCCCAGTACATTTCCAAGCACAATTCAGAGTGTTGGTGCTGACCTTTAAATCCCTATACGGCCTTAGCCCAGTAGGCCTGAAGGAGCATCTCCACCCCCATCGTTCTGCCCGGACGCTGAGGTCCAGCGCCGAGGACCTTCTGGCGGTTCCCTCACTGAGAGAAGTGAAGCTACAGGGAACCAGGCAGAGGGCCTTCTCAGTGGTGGCTCCCGCCCTGTGGAACACCCTCCCATCAGATGTCAAAGCGATAAACAACTACCTCACATTGAGAAGACATCCTAAGGCAGCCCTGTTCAGAGAAGTTTTTAATGTGTGATATTTTAGTGTATTTTTGGTTTCTGTGGAAGCTGCCCAGAGTGGCTGGGGAAATCCAGCCAGATGGGCGGGGTACAAATAATAAATTATTATTATTATAGGTCTTAAACAAGCCACACTGAGATCCAGATTGCGATTATGGCATCTCCGATGAGCACCGTCCCCCCCCTGAATCTCTCTGACAGGGCCTTCTCAGTGGTGTCTCCCGCCCTGTGAAACACCCTCCCATCAGATGTCAAAGAGATAAGCAACTACCTGACATTTAGAAGACACCTGAAGGCAGTTCAGGGAAGCTTTTAATGTGTGACATTCGTTGGGAGCTGCCCAGAGTGGCTGGGTTTACAAATAATAAATTACCGTATTTTTTGCTCTATAAGACTCACCTTTTCCCTCCTAAAAAGTAAGGGGAAATGTGTGTGCATCTTATGAAGTGAATGCAGGCTGCGCAGCTATCCCAGAAGCCAGAACAGCAAGAGGGATCGCTGCTTTCACTGCGCAGCGATCCCTCTTGCTGTTCTGGCTTCTGAGATTCAGAATATATTTTTTCTTGTTTTCCTCCTGCAAAAACTAGGTGCGTCTTGTGGTCTGGTGCATCTTACAGAGTGAAAAGTACGGTATTTTTATTATTATTACACTGACTGGCAGCAGTTTTCCAGGGTTTCAGAGGGGGTCTTTCCCAGTGCTACCTGGGAACTGAACCACAGACCTTCTGTGGGCAAAGCTGAAGCTCCCACCCTTGGCTCTTGGCTCTCCTTTGCAAAACCACTTCTGACACCCAGGCGCAGGTCTCAAATCCTTTCCACCAACTTCTTTCATTCAAGGGTGAAGAATGACTTGGGGCCAACTGCGGCCCTTCAGGCCTGACTACCTGGCCCTAAGAACTCTCCCAAGGCCACACATTTGCGCGGCCCTGCTTTGCGCTTGTTAAGCTGTGGGTGAACATATCAGACGACACAGCGATTCTTCGAACAGCTCTTGTTTATTCACAGGCCAGAACAGAACTGAACTGAAGGATTCAGCCAGCCTGCTTATATAGAGCTCCAGTACAACGTAACTGTAACAACTTTCTGTAACTATCCAATCACTGAACGTCACTTTCGATCCCTTATTTGCATATGTCCTTGAACTCTGTTCATGCCTCTTGCTTGTCTGAATGGAGGACAGAGAGCTGCGTTAGAGTGTATGTATGTAAGAATTGCACCTGTTGCTCCGCCCACTTTTGCCTCTGGCCCCGCCTACCACTCGCACGTGGCCCCCAGAACCTCATCCAGAAGGAAATCCGGCCCTCGGAAGGTTCATACTCCCGTGCAGGAAGCATTTGTTTGCCATCTCTTAGGCTTTCCAAGAAGCTCCCAGCAACAAAATGTGTTTTGTGTTTATTTTCTTAAGTTGTTGACAGAAGAGCAGGAACATATCCCAGGAGAGGTGGCAGCACTGGATGGGGAGGGTTAGATAATTTCGAACGAGGGTCTTTTAAAAATAAATAAATGTAGTGCTCCCATCCTGACAATATTTATCAAGATGGCGCTGCTGCTGCTGCCGCCGCTCAGCAACCGTTTCCTATCTTATTTGGTTTGCCGTTCAAACAACGGCTCAGGAAATTGGATGTTCTCGCCGCCTCTGATGATATCGTCTAAAGAGCCTCATCTGGGCCTCGCTCTCTCCTGCACTGACGAAGTAGAGCCATCATCACGGCTGCGGAGTCAATGGTGGTGACAGTGGCAAGCGATAGCCTCCCATCGCGACAGCGGCTGAACGCAAGCAGAGGGCACGTGTGGAAACGGCGTTTCCATGCGCTGCTCTGGTTCGCCTGCTGGCCACGTGACCCGGAAGCTGTACTCCCTCAGCCAATAAAGTGAGATGAGCGCCGCAACCCCAGAGTCGGCCACGGTTAGGGGTCCCTTTATTTTTACCTTTATAGCCCCAGGACTCAGTGGCGGCCACCAGCCTTTGAAAGAGGGTTGATGGAGGAGAGGTGTCAGGAGTGCGTGCAGGAGCCGGGCCCTGTGACCAGTAGGGCTTCGCAGGACTGGGGCCTTCCTAAGTTTGTTCTGAAGACGCAAGGCGCAGCCGCACAGGGGAGGCCGATTGGTAACTCACAGCACCTGGTGGCAAGAGCCGGGAAGGGATATAAGGTCAGCATTTCCCTTCGGCTCTTTGCCACAACAACACGTTTGCTGCCTTGCCGCGTTTGGCTTCTTGACTCCTCGCTTCTTGATCCTCGGACCCCTGACTTTGTGACTCCTCGCTTCTTGATCCTCTGACCCCTGACTTCGTGACTCCTCGCTTCTTGATCCTCTGACCCCTGACTTCGTGACTCCTCGCGTCTTGATCCTCGGACCCCTGACTTTGTAACTCCTTGCATCTTGATCCTCGGACCCCTGACTTCGTGACCCCTTGCTTCTTGATCCTCAGACCCCTGACTTCATAACTCCCTGCTTCCTGAACCTCGGACCCCTGGCTTCTGGACTCTCATTCCTACTCCCACCCCGCCATCTTGCCCCAGGTCCCAACATCCTCAGCCGGGACTTGGATCGCCCGTAGACCGGACCGTGATAAGAGGGCTTTCGATGGCTTCTAGCCACAGTGGCTCAGCTCAGCCTCCACAGTTGAAGGCAGCAATGCTTCTGCATACCCTCCTGGAAGTCACACGAGGGGAGAATGGCTCTTGTGTTCAAATCCTCAAAACAGATTGAGGTTAAATCCTGACAAGACAGAAGTACTGTTTTGGGGGGACAGGGGGCGGGCAGCTGTGGAGGACTCCCTGGTCCTGAATGGGGGTAACTGTGCCCCTGAAGAACCAAGTGTGCAGCCTGGGAGTCATTTTGGGCTCACAGCTGTCCATGGAGGCACAGGTTAACTCTGTGTCCAGGGCAGCTGTCTACCAGCTCCATCTCCACAGGATGAGACCCTACCTGCCCGCAGACTGTCTCACCAGAGTGGTGCATGCTCTGGTTATCTCCCGCTTGGACTACTGCAATACGCTCTACGTGGGGCTACCTTTGAAGGTGACCCAGAAACTACAACTAATCCAGAATGCGGCAGCTAGACCGGTGACTGAGAGTGGCCACCAAGACCATATAACACCGGTCCTGAAAGCCCTTCATTGGCTCCCAGTACGTATCCGAGCACAATTCAAAGTGTTGCTGCTGACCTTTAAAGCCTCAAACGGCTTTGGTCGAGTATACCTGAAGGAGCGTCTCCACCCCCATTGTCCAGCCCGGACACTGAGGTCCAGCTCCGAGGGTCTTCTGGTGGTTCCCTCCCTGCGAGAAGTGAGGTTATAAGGAGCCAGGTAGAGGGCCTTCTCGGTGGTGTCACCCCTGTGGAGGCTTCACCCGGGGCAGTTGACGCCCAGCTATGACATTGGGTTGGCTGCTGTAAGAGGACTAGATGGGTCATTGGCCTCTGTTATGTTCTTATATCAATGACAAACCTAGACCGCATCTTAAAAAGCAGAGACACCACCTTGCCAACAAAGGTCCCTATAGTTAAAGCCATGGTTTTCCCAGTAGTGATGTATGGAAGTGGGAGCTGGACCATCAAGAAGGCTGATCACCGAAGAATGGATGCTTTTGAATTCTGGTGCTGGAGGAGACTCCTGAGAGTCCCATGGACTGCAAGAAGATCAAACCTCTCCATTCTGAAGGAAATCAGCCCTGAGTGATCACTGGAAGGACAGATCCTGAAGCTGAAGCTCCAAGACTTTGGCCACCTCATGAGAAGAGAAGACTCCCTGGAGAAGACCCTGATGTTGGGAAAGATGGAGGGCACAAGGAGAAGGGGACGACAGAGGGCGAGATGGTGGGACAGTGTTCTTGAAGCTACCAGCATGAGTTTGACCAAACTGCAGGAGGCAGTGGAAGACAGGAGTGCCTGGCGTGCTCTGGTCCAGGGGGTCACAAAGAGTAGGACACGACTAAACAACATGTTCTTATATTGTAAAGCAGTTCCAGAGCCTTCTCTGCTCTGGAGAACCTCATTCAGAATTCCTGAATATACTTAACAGGAAGGCTTTGCAATAGAGCGCCAAGGTGGGCCAATGGCCCTAATCCACCAGGCTCTCCTTATGCTCTTACATTCTTTACCTGGCCCAGTAGTGTATAAGCAGCCGGTTCAAGCTTTCAGCGCCGGCCTTAAGGGCTGGAGATAGCCAGCTGTTGCACCCTGTCGCTGCAGCCTTGGCCCCCAGCCATTGTCGAAAAGGACAAGTCCGGAAACGAAAGCATCAAAGGGCGGCGATGATCGCCGTCTTCATCATCACAACATACGCTGCATCATACAGACATCAGAGCACTGCATCGTGCTTGTGCGTTGGGAGGAGAAGAAAGGCCGCCTGAGCATCGCTGCAGCAGCTCCGAGCGAGAAATGTTGGCTTTGCACAGACAGTGAGAGAATTTGCGGCTCAGCCGAGAGAGCGCACAAAGGATGAAGTCAAAAGGCTTTTTATGAGCTCATTGGCTCAAACAGCTGCCAATTAAGTCTGGTAAACTGAGTCACTCCTTCCCACCGTTCCTGCGTTTCTGATCTGATCTTTCTTTGTCTCCTTGCCCTGAATGGCGGTCCAGAGTTCACTTCTGATGACTTTCAGCCAAAAGGGAAGGCAGGGAGGTCGCCGATGAAAGGAGAGCAACTCCATGGTTGACTTTTCTGGGGAGCAGGGGTGAAACTGGGGTGAGGAGCAGGAACTCATCCTTTTTGTGTGACGCTCATGGAGGATGCTTGGGGAACTGGTTCGCTTGGAAAGTCCACGGCAAACTGATCTGATCTGTACTTCCTAGACTAGAGGTTGGAACTATAAACATCCTTTGGGCTTTTTTAGATTTTTGAAAGCCCTTTGAGTGACGCCTCCAAGGTCATTGCTCACTGGCAGGACAGCTGTTTTGCATACAGAAGGTCCCAGCTTCAACCTTTGACTATGTCCTACCTGAAACCCTGGAGAGCCATTGCCAGTCAACAAGCTTGATGAACCCAACAGGTATTATAAGGTGGCCCCGCATGGAGGGAAGTTCTCCTGAGCCAGGATCAGAAATTGAAATGGCGTGGGGGGCATAGCTGTCAACTGTCCCTTATTTGGCGGGAAAGTCCCTTATCCCAGCACCGTGTCCTGCTGCTGTCCCTTATTGATGATGTCCCTTAAATTTCCCAGGTTTCAGAAGAAGAAGCTCCTCTCCCTCCCTCCCTGCCGGCCAGGGAGGAGGGAGGCTCCAACTGTGTTGCTTGGTTGTGTTGCTCACCCAATAAGGAGTCTAAGAACGACTGGCGGGTGGAGCTTGCATGCCTTGTGCTGATCAAATCAGCAGCATTGCCTGGGGACTCGCCTTTGCTCTGCACTTCCCAGTGGAGAGGTGAGCAGTGAGCTCGGTAGTGGCACCCGCCCTGTGGAACACCTGCATCCCCTTTGCCGGGTTGCTGCGCTGTGGGAACCACCGCTTGAGGCTTCGTTTGGCTGCTGGCTGGGCTTTCTGCCTTTGGCTCGGAGGGGCTCAGAAGTTGAACATACCTGTGCTTGGAAAATCCCTTATTTTGGCTGCTGATCCCTTATTTTCAAATCTGTAAGTTGACAGCTATGGGTGGGGGTGGGTGCCAGTCAAGAAACCCATGTCTGATGAACCTTTGAAGGCCCTGAATTATTCTTGGGCTTAGATCAAATTATTCTTGGGCTTAGATCTCTGGTTTCCCCAGCCCCAGAAAACATCCATGATAGCCCCAGTCTCAAAAACATGCCTCCTTTTCTCCCCTTTATTTTAACCAGGAAAGGAAAGGCATTAGCCCTTGGGGAAATTACCTTTCCCATGGCCACTACACCTAAGCACACCACTGCCTAGCAAATCAAAGCAATACAGAATAGTCTCACTGTTACCAGTTACAAAAAGGGATTATTCTCTACTGTGCTTACATGCTAATCAACAGTGCACCAAGATATGGGAGCCATAGGAGATGCAGTTTTCCCAAGGGTCCCTGGCAGTCATCTTGTGCATATTTTGGAGTGTGGATCTGACAGATAAAGCTTTTCAGGAAAAAGGTGGATAGATGGCCAGGTGATTCTTTTCTTTCCTGACTGTGCTGTGTGGGATGGCCAGTTGTATATCACTCCCGCTTGGACTACTGCAATGCGCTCTATGTGGGGCTACCTTTGAAGGGGACCTGGAAACAACTAATCCAGAATGCGGCAGCTAGACTGGTGACTGGGGGCGGCCGCTGAGACCACATAACACCGGTCTTGAAAGACCTACATTGGCTCCCAGTACGTTTCTGAGCACAATTCAAAGTGTTGGTGCTGACCTTGAAAGCCCTAAACAGCCTTGGCCCAGTATACCCGAAGGAGCATCTCCACCCCCATCGTTCTGCCCGGACACTGAGGTCCAGCGCTGAGGGCCTTCTGGTAGTTCCTTCCCTGCGAGAAGCCAAGTTACAGGGAACCAGGCAGAGGGCCTTCTCGGTAGTGGTGCCCGCCCTGTGGAACACCCTCCTATCAGATATCAAGGAAATAAACAACTATCTGACTTTTAGAAGACATCTGAAGGCAGCCCTGTTTAGGGAAGCTTTTAATGTTTGATGTATTATGGTATTTTAATATTTTGCTGGAAGCCGCCCTAAACCCCCAAAGGGCCCATGCTGGGATAAAATCTGCATGGATTTAAAAAATGGATAAATGCATGCCTGGATAATAATCACATTCATTTCATCTCTCCATCACAGGGGAAGGCTCTGAGCAGGTGACTGGTCACATTTCTCAGGCTGCAGGTGAGCAACTTTCAAGATCCCTCCTGTCCCTTCTGATGACCTTAACCAGTTACAATGGCTGTATGCGGCCTCCAGGATCAGGGGCAGTCTATCTCTGAATCCCAGTTGTTGAGAATCATGAGTGGAGAGAGTTCAGGTCCTGCCTTCAGGCTTCCCATGAGGGCATCTATCTGATCAGCCACTATGAGAACAGAATGCTGGGCCTTAAATGCAGGAGACTCTTCTCATGCTATCTTTAAACTGGACTTAAACCAGACATCTATTCAAACAGAGGATTCCTTCAAAGAGAGGAGTGTCCAGGTCATCTGGCCACTCTCATCCTGAACCCATTACCAGTCCACTTCTCCAAATGACCCCAGTCGCAAGCTCTATGGGGAGAGGGGATATTTTTTTCCTCTACCCTCCTCATTCATTTTTCCTCTACTCACCTCACTCATAACTATAGTGGTCCCATTTTATGGCCGACCTACACAATCAATCCATATTTGTTTGTAGCAGTGTAAGTGTCCTGGCTTCTTCTTCAGGAAAAATAAATAGGTTGTGAGATGTGCAGGTCCTGGGAATTCTACACCAGCACTCCCAGGGCCCCCTGGCATGAAATTACTATTTAGACCCTTTTAACTCCACTGTGTAGGGACACGGGTGGCACTGTGGGTTAAACCACAGAGCCTAGGACTTGCCGATCAGAAGGTCGGCGGTTCGAATCCCCGTGACGGGGTGAGCTCCTGTTGCTCGGTCCCAGCTCCTGCCAACCTAGCAGTTCGAAAGCACGTCATAGTGCAAGTAGATAAATAGGTACCACTCCAGCGGGAAGGTAAACGGCATTTCCATGCGCTGCTCTGGTTCGCCAGAAGCGGCTTAGTCATGCTGGCCACATGACCCGGAAGCTGTATGCCAGCTCCCTCGGCCAGTAAAGCGAGATGAGCGCCACAACCCCAGAGTCAGCCACAACTGGACCTAATGGTCAGGGGTCCCTTTACCTTTACCTAACTCCACTATGTAGCTATGTCCATATGATTGAGCTCCATTAGCCCTTGAAATAATACCTTCATAGTCTGATTAATGAGTAAACACAGACACCCATTCCCCCGCAGTTCTGTCCCTCCTGACAATCCCCCTGAGGTTCAGACAGAGAAACCACGAACCCTCCCATCTCCTTTTCAATTTAAGGCAGATTAAGGATCCCCAATTCTAAGGGGACTAATAGCATGTAATCTCCTTTCCCATTTCTCCTCTTCCCTTTATGAGCCGGAGTTTATTGGAATGCTGCCCTTTCCACACGCCGGGTCTGATATTTCAATTTCCTGCCTAAGCGGTATAAATATATATATGGGATATACCGTACCTGTGAACTGATGCGTTCCAGCCACTAATTATTCACGTTGATTGACATTATTCTAATCGTTATTATTGTTTTTTCCATTTCGTTTCTGTACCGCTTTAATTCCACCTGAATGCTGTTATTGATTAAAAGGCAGCAGGGTTTTTCAGGGTTTGTTTGTTTTAATACAGTCCTACCTGTGGCCTCCTCTAAGCACCTTTGCAGAGGATTTGAAGGGGTCCTGCACCCAGAGAGAAGAGGGTGGAGAGCTGCTGCTGTTCTTCCATGCTAGCTGCCCCCATCCACCAAGCCCTACCGCTCCCTCAAAAGAAGGAATTCAGTACCTGCAAGAGTTAAAACTCTTTCCGCAGCTTTTGAGAGACTTCAGAGACTCCATAACCACTTACCGTATTTTTTGCACCATAACACTCACTTTTTTCCTCCTAGAAAGTAAGGGGAAATGTCTGTGCGTGTTATGGAGCGAATGCCTGCGGGTGGCGGGGGGATCTGCTGCACTCACGAGCAGAGGATCCATGGTTCCCCTTCCTTCCCTCCTCCATGGTTACAAAGCATGGATCCACATGGATCCTCAGGATTTTTGCATTGGGCTACTCCAAACTCACTGTCAGATCACATGTCACATGTCTGTGGCCACAGCATGAACCACAAAAATCATATATCCACTATTTCATTTAGAATATTTTTTTTTCTTGTTTTCCTCCTCTAAAAACTACGTGCGTGTTATGGTCTGGTGCGTGTTATAGAGCGAAAAATACGGTAGTTGTTTATGGATAGCTTTTGTACCCCCTGCGTCAGCCAAAAAGGCTCCCAAGAGTGGCTCACACGAAGCCCATTAAAACGAAAACAGTCCCTGCATTCAGCCTTAGAACCTAAAAGACGCAGCATGAGAGGAAAATTGGGCAGGGGGGGAAGAGGAAAGAAGCAAACTCAGATACCCATTCTTAAAGTTAAATAGCAGCTCTGGTAGCACAAATCCATCACCACAAGGCACCAACCCTCTAATACCTAAATTAGAAATAGGATGTGGAATGTTTTGGGGAAATCTGTCGCAGGAGCCAGCACCCCAATCTCAAGGACCTAGCTAGCACCCTAGCAGAGGCCCACGGCTAACTCTTGCCCTAATCCCAGCCCCTTTAAAAAGCAGCTGGACTGTTGTTGTTGTTTAGCCATTTAGTCGTGTCCGACTCTTCGTGACCCCCTGGACCAGATCATGCCAGGCACTCCTGTCTTCCACTGCCTCCCGCAGTTTAGTCAAATTCATGTTAGTAGTGTCCCACCATCTCATCTTCTGTCGCCCCCTTCTCCTTGCGCCCTCCATCTTTCCCATCATCAGGGTCTTTTCCAGGGAGTCTTCTCTTCTCCTGAGGTGGCCAAAGTCTTGGAGCCTCAGCTTCAGGATCTGTCCTTCCAGTGAGCACTCAGGGCTGATTTCTTTCAGAATGGAGAGATTTGATCTTCTTGCAGTCCATGGGACTCTCAAGAGTCTCCTCCAGCACCAGAATCCAAAAGCATCAATTCAGCTCTCACTTCACTAGGAAGCTGCCATTCCAATTTCCCACAATGTTGTTGACGTTGTGCCACTCCAGGGGGCCGTGGGAAATTTAGGTGTGGCCCCCAATGGAGAGCATGGGAAATTTAGGTGGGCATTGAAGGGTTGCCATATGTATGGGATTTCTTGGACATACCCAGAATACTGCAGTCGGAAGCAGTGTCTAGGCAGAAATTGGCAAAATCTGGACGTATGGCAACCCATGACAGCAGTATCATTTTTGCCAATCTTCCTTAAAAATAGCTAAAAAAATGTCTTCTTTCTTTGCAATTTTGCCCAAAAACTGCTCAATATGGCAACCCTACATCATGGGAGAGCACAAAATATGGTTTGAAGCTCAACATCAAAAAAACAAAGATCATGGCCACTGGTCCCATCACCTCCTGGCAAATAGAAGGGGAAGAAATGGAGGCAGTGAGAGATTTTACTTTCTTGGGCTCGATGATCACTGCAGATGGTGACAGCAGTCACGAAATTAAAGGCGCCTGCTTCTTGGGAGAAAAGCAATGACAAACCTAGACAGCATCTTAAAAAGCAGAGACATCACCTTGCCAACAAAGGTCCATATAGTAAAAGCTCTGGTTTTCCCAGTAGTGATGTATGGAAGTGAGAGCTGGACCATCAAGAAGGCTGATCGCCGAAGAATTGATGCTTTTGAATTCTGGTGCTGGAGGAGACTCTTGAGAGTCCCATGGACTGCAAGAAGATCAAACCTCTCCATTCTGAAGGAAATCAGCCCTGAGTGCTCACTGGAAGGACAGATCCTGAAGCTGAGGCTCCAAGACTTTGGCCACCTCATGAGAAGAGAAGACTCCCTGGAAAAGACCCTGATGTTGGGAAAGATGGAGGGCACAAGGGGAAGGGGGCGACAGAGGACGAGATGGTTGGACAGTGTTCTCAAAGCTACCAGCATGAGTTTGACCAAACTGCGGGAGGCAGTGGAAGACGGGAGTGCCTGGCGTGCTCTGGTCCAGGGGGGTCACGAAGAGTCGGAAACAACTAAACAACAACAATACCATGGGAAATTTAGATGGTGGCCCCCAGAGGGAATCAACTGAAATTCAGATGGCAGCCCCCAATGGGGAACTGTCATTTTGCTTTCCCACAATGTCCACCAGCAATGCTAGGTTGAGGGAGACATTTGGGGATGTGCTGAGGGGTACAGCAAAGAAGCATTTCTTCTCCCCTCGTCCCAGTGGGGAAGACCCGAACCAGTGGGTTCAAATGGAGATTTCTTATGTTCTTAGGACACTTGCCTTCAGGGTCTTGGCTCGCAGGACCCCTAACTCCTGGCTTCAGATGCCTGATTCTCACAACCTCCTGACTCTGGGTGAGCTAGGCTCCTGCGTCTTGGAATTCCTAACTTCCATCTCTGGGCATTCAAGATTCCCAACCATCACTCTGCAAACTCCAATGTGCCGGCCATTGTCTATCCATGTGGTCTAAACCACTGGGCCTCTTGGGCTTGCCGATCAGAAGGTCGACGGTTTGAATCCCCGTGACCATAGTGAGCTCCCATTGCTCTGTCCCAGCTCCTGCCAACCTAGCAGTTCGAAAGCACGCCAGTGCAAGTAGATAAATAGGTACCACTCCGGCGGGAAGGTAAACAGCATTTCTGTGCGCTCTGGTTTCCGTCACAGTGTCCCGTTGCACCAGAAGCAGTTCAGTCCTGCTGTCCACATGACCCGGAAAACTGTCTGTGGACCAACACCAGCTCCCTCAGCCTGAAAGTGAGATGGGTGCCGCAACCCCATAGTTGCCTTTGACTGGACTTAACCGTCCAGGGGTCCTTTACCTGCCTGTTGTTGTTGTTTAGTCGTTTAGTCGTGTCCGACTCTTCGTGGCCCCATGGACCAGAGAACGCCAGGCACCTCTGTCCTCCACTGCCTCCCGCAGTTTAGTCAAACTCATGCTGGTAACCTCGAAAACACTATCCAACCATCTCGTCCTCTGTCGCCCCCTTCTCCTTGTGCCCTCCATCTTTCCCAACATCAGGGTCTTCTCCAGGGAGTCTTCTCTTCTCATGAGGTGGCCAAAGTACTGGAGCCTCAGCTTCAGGAACCGTCCTTCCAGTGAGCACTCAGGGTTGATTTCCTTCAGTATGGAGAGGTTTGATCTTCTTGCAGTCCATGGGACTCTCAAGAGTCTCCTCCAGCACCAGAATTCAAAAGCATCAATTCTTCGGCGATCAGCCTTCTTTATGGTCCAGCTCTCACTTCCATACATCACTACTGGGGAAACCATAGCTTTAACTATACGAACCTTTGTTGGCAAGGTGATGTCTCTACTTCTCAAGATTCTGTCTAGGTTTGTCATTGCTTTCCCCCCAAGAAGCAGGTGTCTTTTAATTTTGTGGCTGCTGTCACCATCTGCAGTGATCATTGAGCCCAAGAAAGTAAAATCACTCACTACCTCCATTTCTTCCCCTTCTATTTGCCAGGAGGTGATGGGACCAGTGGCCATGATCTTCGTTTCCTCCTTAAAACAAAGAAAATGTCATGCGCAGTGAACCTGAGGCAGGCGGCGTCAAGGTGGGGGAAAACCCATCTATTTTAAACAGGCTGCTTTCCTTTTCCTGCACTGCATATACCTATTGGTTTAAGCGGATGACAGACGCTCTTTCCCTCTGGCGATTTGTGATGGAGACTAAAGAATGCCGGCAAGGTTGCAGCTATATATAAAGAAGGCACAAGATGTTCTCCTTTTAGCTAATAGAGGTGGTTCAGGGGTTTGGCGCGCTGAGCATCATTATTCCTGCTCCACAACAGCCCAGGATCCTGAAACTGGCTAAGGGTTTTAATGAGCAATTTAGCTGAGCTGCTGGCCTGGAGAGTCGCTCTCCTCTCTGGCCTACAAAGGTCAAACCAGCAGTCTGCTTAATTGGGACAGTTGGAGGCAGGGGTGAGGAACCCGTTCCCCCCCCTGTCGGGGGCCGCATTCCGTCTGCCCAGGGCCGCATATCGAGACTGGACAAGGCCAATGGCTGTGCTGGGCAGCTCCAGAGAGGATGGGGCGAAAACCAGGAATGTGGCTGAGGCCCCCTAGGTTTTAGAGAATTAAATTGGTTGGGTTTGTAGTTTATGCAGTGTTGTCGATAGCTTGGAAGCTGAGGCTACCCAGTGTTTCATTGCCTGTTCCCACCTGCACATCGTTAGCATTGCTTAAAATAAGTTAAGTGCTTCCTTGCCAACAAAGGTCCGTATAGTTAAAGCTATAGTTTTCCCAGTAGTGATGTGTGGAAGTGAGAGCTGGACCGTAAAGAAGGCTGATCGCCAAAGAATTGATGCTTTTGAATTCTGGTGCTGGAGGAAACTCTTGAGAGTCCCATGGACTGCAAGAAGATCAAACCTCTCCATTCTGAAGGAAATCAGCCCTGAGTGCTCACTGGAAGGACAGATCCTGAAGCTGAGGCTCCAAGACCTTGGCCACCTCATGAGAAGAGAAGACTCCCTGGAAAAGACCCTGGAGAAGGGGACCACAGAGGACGAGATGGTGGGACAGTGTTCTCGAAGCTACGAACATGAGTTTGACCAAAGTGCGGGAGGCAGTGGAAGACAGGAGTGCCTGGTGTGCTCTGGTCCAGGGGGTCACAAAGAGGCAGACACGACTCAACAACAACAACATTGGTAGATAAGAAAAGGTTCTTCATTCCCAGCCTCTTCATATTTTTTTACAAGGATGGCTTTGGATTCTAAGCCTACCTAGTTGGAGCACATTTTATGGCTGTCTTGCGCAGGAAAGGCAGAGAGAGAGAGGAAGAGGTAGAGCTTGGGCAAAGTGTATCTTACCCCCGACTGCCTTTTAGCCTCGACACAGCCTTCTGCTAACAGGAGGCATGCAAGGTTTATACAGTGGTACCTCAAGTTACATACGCTTCAAGTTACATAAAACAAGCAACAAGAGGTACTGACATGTCCCCCCATCCAGTCCCTGATCAATCCTTCATCAGTGATGCCTTTGGTGGGGAGAGGGCACTGGCAGAGGTTTTGCAACAGGGGCACAAGCAAAGCAAGACCACAAATGCTTGAGACCTGGGTGCGAAAGGCGGCAGTGGGCAGCTTGTTGATCAGAGATACAGATAAGGGACACTGGGGAACAACTTTTTTTTTTCATTTTCTGTTGCATGAGATTTTTCAACTGTTCTTATATGTTCTTTCAATGCTGATTTCAAATGTGAAATCGATTTTCGTGTACGTGATATAGTTATCTTTCAATTTCCAGCTTTTGCCGATATGTCATATTCACACTGGGGATAAGTGGACACTGACACGTTGATCTACCCTAACCACATGGTAATTATTGTTTTGCAAACTTAATTTTTCTTTATTTTTATAGTATAGTTTTGTCCCCCGGTATATTGTGCATCCCAAGGGAATACATTTTTTTGCATACCTCCAACTGTACATAGACATACATCTCATTTTCAATGCTATACATGTCATGTTCAGTGTTATATGTCACTTGCATTTATACTCATATTGTACAGTGGTACCTCAAGTTACATACGCTTCAGGTTACAGACTCCGCTAACCCAGAAATAGTACCCCAGGTTAAGAACTTTGCTTCAGGATGAGAACAGAAATTGTGCTCCGGTGACGCGGCGGCAGCAGGAGGCCCATTAGCTAAAGTGGTGCTTCAGGTTAAGAACAGTTTCAGGTTAAGTACGGACCTCCGGAACGAATTAAGTACTTAACCCGAGGTACCACTGTACCTCACAAGACCCTGTTCTTCCTGCCCCCATGCAAGTACTGGACCCGTTTCTCTTGCAAGAGATCTGAATGGATTGCTTCCTTTGTTCTTCCACCCAGAACTTTTCTTTTCAGCTGGAAAACACTGGGACTCAGGTCCGGCACCTCTCAGCTGGGCTCCATTGCCATTAGAAAGGAACAAGGGAGGAGTTCATTGTGAGTTCCAGCACCCCTTTTTCTAGAAAAATAGCTGCGTCTCCACCCATGGCTATAGCCATGGTTTTTGTTGGAGGGGGAGGCAACCAAAGTTATTGAGCTTATTTTAAAGGTAAAGGTAAAGGTACCCCTGCCCGTAAGGGCCAGTCTTGACAGACTCTGGGGTTGTGCGCCCATCTCACTTAAGAGGCCAGGGGCCAGCGCTGTCCGGAGACACTTCCGGGTCACGTGGCCAGCGTGACATCGCTGCTCTGGCGAGCCAGAGCCGCACACGGAAACGCCGTTTACCTTCCCGCTGGTAAGCGGTCCCTATTTATCTACTTGCACCCGGAGGTGCTTTTGAACTGCTAGGTTGGCAGGCGCTGGGACCGAGCAGCAGGAGCGCACCCCGCCACAGGGATTCGAACCGCCGACCTTTCGATCGGCAAGTCCTAGGCGCTGAGGCTTTAACCCACAGCGCCACCTGCGTCCCACAACGAGCTTATTTTAGGCACCCCCAAACTCGGCGCTCCAGATGTTTTGGGACTACAACTCCCATCATCCCTAGCTAACAGGACCAGTGGTCACGGATGATGGGAGTTGTAGTCCCAAAACATCTGGTGGGCCGAGTTTGGGGGTGCCTGTTTTAGGGTATCCACCCAAGTTGTTTGCCCCCCTCCATGTCTCCACCCTGCCAAGTTTTCCATGTATCGCTACATCTTGGCTCCTTGCATACCTTTGGGTTCCCCCAACCTGCGCGGAATTCGGCGCGGCAGCCAAACGCCGCGTTTCCTCTGCCTTCCATCACCAGCAAACTCCCATCTTCTCATAATTAGCCCGTATGTATTATTCATGCAGGTCAATGTCTCCGTCAGCCCTGAAAGCAGCAAAGCTTTTCCGCCAGGAAAATAACCGGGGGGGTTGTCTTATTTGTAAGAATGATTCAGACACTGTTGTTGTTGTTTTTTAAAAAATAAAAATATATATTTAAAAGTGCACCAACTCAGAGCAAATGAACTCAGAGCCTCAGGAAAGAATGTTGCTATCAGCAGGTAGATGAAGGAATTTGTTTTTCTGATATGCATGTCTCCGTCCCCTTGATAGCTGTTTGGTTCGCACCCTGCGGGGTGTCGAGGCGAAGGGCGTTTTGTTTGCACTCGAAAAGATAGCACTTGGTTTGCGCCCTGCAGACCGAAGGCGACAGCAAGGGGGGCGGGCTAGGATGGGGCTGGAGAGTGCAGCTCCCCACACACTCCTCTCCACTCCTCTCCTCTCAAGGCAATCCAGCGAACATGCGGAACTGACTTCTGACACGCAGCTACCCATGCAGAAAATGAGGTTGTGTCAGGTGCCAAAAAAGCTAAAACGCAGGCGGCGCCGTTGCAACTGCCGGATAGGTTTTTGCCCCGTTTGGAATGTACACGGCGAGAATTTAACGTTTCCTCCTCCGCAGTCAAGCCAGCTTCATCCGACACTCGTCCGCGCAAATCCACGGAAGAATCGGTTTACCTGCGAGGGCATCTTGCCCCCAACACACCCAACTGAACCCTTTCGATTGGCAGAACTGGCACGGTTACGAGCACCACATAATAATACCCGTTCCACATTTGTAAGACATTGATCTTTTGGTGTGGCAGCACACCTAAGCTTTGGAACTCCCTGCCTATTGACAGAGGCAGGAACCGTCACTGGGCTCTTTTCAGTGCCTGCTAAAAACGTTCTTGTTTAGACAAGCCTTCCCGGGGTGCTCAGAGAGTTGGTGCTAATTTTCGTTTTTTGGCCTACAGTCCTACCTCGGGTTACAGATGCTTCAGGCTGCGTTTTTTCGGGTTACGGACCCGCCGAAACCTGGAAGCACCGGAATGAGTTACTCCCGAGTTTTGGTGGTCGTGCATGCGCAGAAGCGCTAAATTGCACTTTGCGCATGAACAGAAGTTCCAAATCGCAACCCGCATGTGAGCAGATGCACCACTGCGGGTTGTGAACACTGCGGGTTGTGAACGCTGCGGGTTGCGAACATGCAACCTGCACATATCATGTTCGCAACCCAAGCATCCATTGTATTGTTCTTTTAACTTTTTGGAAGTTCTGTTGTGGTTGCTTATTTTTCTCCTTGACGATCTTGTGGTTTCATCTTTTTTCCCAAACTGCTTCGACGTGGTTGCTTTTTACAATCCAGTGGTCTATAAACAGGGGCAGAGAAAGGGGGGTGCGGTGGGTGTGGGCCGCCCCGGGTGTCACCACTGAGGGGGGTGACAAAATGTCGGGCGGCACTCACCATGGGGCCTGCAGCGCATCTGGGCCACATGTCTCTCCTGGGGGAGACCTGGTGGCTTGGGCACGCGCAGGCTCCGCGCTGTCCAAACTGTCCGCCCGCTGCCTTTCCCCCCCAGCTGTAGGGCGGCTGAGTGGGAGGAGGCAGGCAGACTCTGGAGGCCCCGCCCCTATGGGTGGATCGCCCCGCCTTCACCCCACTCCTATGATGGGAGGGTCGCCCCACCCCTGGACGCATCGCCCCAGGCGCCCGAGCGGCTTCCTCCGCCGCTGTCTATATAGCTGTGTTCACCGTACTAGGCAGTATGCCTCTGAACTGCAGCTGCCTGGAAACGCAGTTGGGGAGAGTTCCTTTCGCACTCGGGTCCGGCTTGGGGCTTCCCAGAAGAGGCATATGGTTGGGTGCTGTGAAAAGAGGGTGATGGCCCAGATGGGGCACCCTTTGTCCTGATCCAGCAGGACAGCTCCTCTTACATTCTTAGAAAGTGTTGTGATAAGAATTTTATGACTTAGATATATGGTAATGTTCATAACTGCACATACATAGATCAGCACAGGAAGGCCAACCTGGAACCATTTTGATTCCTAAACTGGCCAAATGTTTTCTCTGCAAGGTCAAAGTGGGAAACCTCCCCATTGTCTCTTTGTCTTCACAAATCCTGTCTTAAGGGCACATTTAAGATATGAATAGGGTGTGAGCCTGTGACCTGGCCCAGGAACTAAGTATTTATCATTACAAAAGACTGGCCAGGCTCCCCAGGCAATCCAATCAAGTGACCTGCCAGACAGGAGGTAAACAACAACGGGAGAAAAACAATATTCAAATTTTTGTTTTAGACCGCCTTTTCTGTGATGTAGGTGTGATGTATCTGAGGGGTGGTCTTAGGTTAGACCCCTTCTGTGATGTATGTATGATGTTTCTGGGGGTGGTCTTGATATACAGGGTGGCAATTTCAAAAGTCCATATAAGGCCTTGTGTGCCATTTTTCTGGGTCCCTCCTCTCTTCTCCGGGTGAGGGGAGCACCTTGTTGCAACAGATCAATAAAGATCAGGCTTAGTAGCTACTTTGCTTCTCAATATTCTCTGGTTGGCCTCTGTTATTCTCTCCTACCAATGGGGAACCTATGTAAGGACTCTATATGGGCTCTTGGATACCCCATAAGGGGAAAGGGCAATTTTTATTTACAGCAGTGTGCACGAGTTTTAATCTGCCTTAGTGCATTCCATTACGGTTCTAGCTTTCTGCATTTTTTTAAATTAAGGTTGTCATTTTGGAAGCAATCATTTTACAGTTTTATCTTTCTTGTAAACCGCTTTGAGGGTTCCCCACCCCCGAAAAAAATCAAATGATATATAACTTTCATGAAATAAAAGGAGGGGTGGGAAATAGGTTTGGACCTGTACCCGATGTTGTTCCTACTCAAAGTAGACCCACTGAGAGTAATGCACATTAATATTCGTTTATGTGTCTGTAACGCAACGAAAAACGAGAAAATAAAGCAATCGAAATGAGAAAATCTACCCCAAAGTGTGCAAATCGCTCAGTGCTCCTGCTCTGTGTGTAACCAAACTGGTGACAATCCTTGGTGCTTTGAAAAAGGGTCTTTTTTGTTCCAGGGTAAAAGGAGCGTTTGTGCGCAGAGGGGAAGGGCAGAGAATGGGGGTCAGGGAGATCTTTGGTTGGATAGCGGCAGCTGCAGCTGGGGGAGCAAATGGCTATTCTTGAACGGCCAGCTTAATAAACAATGCATGGCGCTGGGGCCGAGGTGGCGTGTCCTGTCTCAGCCGGCGCTTAAATGCCACCGCAATAACAAACAAGATACATTATTTAACAGCCGCTGCGCCTGACCCAACAAGGGTGCTTTTCAACTGCCTGAATGTCAGGGAGAGAGATGTTGCTGCTTTGGTGATGGCTGGCAGGGCAAAGCTGCCTCTGATTTACAGCACGACCAAAGATTCAGGAGCCGGAGCGGAAGGGGGGGACTTGAGCAAGCCAAGAACGGAGGAGGGTGCCTTGCATGCAGCCAGGCCAATGCTCCTTCTGGCGGCAGAGGCTCTGGTCCTGAATGGGGTAACTGTGCCCCTGAAGGACCAGGTGCGCAGCCTGGGAGTCATTTTGGACTCACAGCTGTCCATGGAGGCACAGGTCAATTCTGTGTCCAGGGCAGCTGTCTACCAGCTCCATCTGGTACGCAGGATGAGAGCCTACCTGCCTGCGGACTGCCTCGCCAGAGTGGGGCATGCTCTGGTTATCTCCTGCTTGGACTACTGCCATGCGCTCTCCGTGGGGCTACCTTTGAAGGTGACCCGGAAACTACAACTAATCCAGAATGCGGCAGCTAGACTGGTGACTGGGAGCAACTGCCAAGGCCACATAACACCGGTCTTGAAAGACCTACATTGGCTCCTAGTATGTTTCCGAGCACAATTCAAAGTGTTGGTGCTGACCTTTAAAGCCCTAAACGGCCTCGGTCCTGTATACCCGAAGGAGCGTCTCCACCCCCATCGTTCAGCCCGGACACTGAGGTCCATCTCTCAGGGCCTTCTGGTGGTTCCCTCACTGCAAGAAGCCAAGTTACAGGGAACCAGGCAGAGGGCCTTCTCGGTGGTGGCGCCCTCCCTGTGTAACGCCCTCCCACCAGATGTCAAAGAGAACTCCTGGTTTCCGAACAGAGTTCTCTCCTGCCCCCTAGCTGCCGTTGGGGTCAGGCCTGGGACCACGTGCTCTGCCCCCGAGATTCTGCCTGTTCCCTAAATACAACCTGCAAAAAGCTGCTTCGTGCTGAGTCAGACCTTTGGTGTCTCCCAGCCCTAACTGGGGCTGCTGGGAACGGAAGCTGGGCTCTCCTGCAAGCAAGGCCAGTCAACAGTCCTTAACCTGCAAAGGTTCTAGTCCTCAGGTTTCCGAACAATGGCCTGATTTAAACGGGAACATAGGAAGCTGCTGGTCAATCTGCCTCAAGATCATCCAGCTAGCCTAATAATAATAATAATAATAATAATAATAATAATAATATTTATACCCCGCCCATCTGGCTGGGTTTCCCCAGCCACTCTGGGTGGCTTCCAACAGAATATTAAAATACAATAATCTTGCTGTTGTTTGTTGTCGTTTAGTCGCTTAGTCATGTCCGACGCCAGGCACTCCTGTCTTCCACTGCCTCCCGCAGTTTGACCATGTTAGTCGCTCAAGAACCATCTCGCCCTCTGTTGTCCCCTTCGCCTTGTGCCCTCCATCTTTCCCAGCATCAGGGTCTTTTCCAGGGAGTCTTCTCTTCCAATGAGGTGGCCAAAGTATGGGAGCCTCAGCTTCAGGATCTGTCCTTCCAGTGAGCACTCAGGGCTGATTTCATTAAGAAATAATCTATTAAACATTAAAAGCTTCCCTAAACAGGGCTGCCTTCAGATGTCTTCTAAAAGTCTGGTAGTTGTTTTTCTCTTTGACATCTGGTGGGAGGGTGTTCCACAGGGCGGGTGCCACTACTGAGAAGGCCCTCTGCCTTGTTCCCTGTAACTTGGCTTCTCGCAGGGAGGGAACCGCCAGAAGGCCCTCGGAGCTGGACCTCAGTGTCCGGGCTGAACGATGGGGGTGGAGACGCTCCTTCGGGTATACTGGGCCGAGACCATTTAGGGCTTTCAAGGTCAGCACCAACACTTTGAATTGTGCTCAGAAACGTACTGGGAGTCAATGTAGGTCTTTCAAGACCAGTGTTATGTGGTCTCAGCAGCCGCCCCCAGTCCCCAGTCTAGCTGCCACATCCTGGATTAGTTGTAGTTTCTCGGTCCCCTTCAAAGGTAGCCCCACATAGAGCGCATTGCAGTAGTCCAAGCTCGTCCTCCTCTGCATCAAGGTCCTCAGCTGGCCAGGTGGCTTACTTTAGCAGGGGACACTCCTCTGTCTGAAGTCCAAATCTGGTTTAAGCGGAGTGGGGGCAGGTGAGAGAAGAGGGCGTCTTGAAGCCGCCCACCCACCATTCTCACCTGGGCAACGGTTGGAAGAAGCAGGCACACCTGGCCTCGGCCCTCTTCGCTGTCAAGAGACGCCTTGCGTTTCTATTTAAAGCCTCATAATTATATCTAAATCCGCAGCCATGCATAGACATCAGCATATGCATGCTTTATGCAAATCCGCGACCTCTTCTTTCAACAGAAGAACATTAAGAAGAGGCCTGAAGCTGGATCAGACTTCGGAATCAGGTAGCTTCTTGCAAGAACTGGTGCCGCGTCCCCAACCCCGGCTTAAATCGTAGCATTTCTCAGGAGAGGGTCTGCAATAAATCACATGAAGCAAGTGAAGTTGCTGTTAGAATTCCTGCTCCATGATTGCAGTCACGGGATTGTTGTCTATCACATGACGGTATATGTTTTGACTCCACACAGTGGGAAGTGACGGAGACAGTGTGGTGTAGTGGTTAAGAGCGGTAGTCTCGTAATCTGGGGAACCGGGTTCGCGTCTCCGCTCCTCCACCTGCAGCTGCTGGGTGACCTTGGGCCAGTCACACTTCTCTGAAGTCTCTCAGCCCCACTCACCTCACAGAGTGTTTGTTGTGGGGGAGGAAGGGAAAGGAGAATGTGAGCCGCTTTGAGACTCCTGAAGGGGAGTGAAAGGCGGGATATCAAATCCAAACTCCTCTTCTTCTTCTTGTGTTACTGTGTTCCGTGAAGTGGGACTATTGTCCTTTGTTCTTTCTCTCTTTGCTGTCTGATGCTAGAGAGAGAGGGAGCCATGTTGCAGTGCTCCGTGTGTGCTTATATGTAAATAAAGTAGATTAGCCAAAATGCTGAGTTGCTGAGGTCTGTCACGTGAACTGCACAGACTCTGCAGATCCCTAAGTGTGCCGGTGTCTGTTGGCATCAGTCACTGTGATGTTTGGGCAGAAGAAAGCTTTTAAAGCTCCCTGTGATGGCCTGGGACTCCGATTCAGAGGATGAACCAGAGGAATCCCAGCCTGCACAGGAGTCCCCGCCTCCAGGGCCGGCTGAACTGGGGCAAGGCCTAGATGCTGAAGAGCCTGCACCTGTGACAGAGCATCAGGAGCTGGCCCCAGGTGAAGCCCTTCTGGCCCCAGAGGGGCTTGACGACTCAGTGGCCACAGGTGAGCCTCCTCCAGGGCCCAGTAACCCTTCGGCCTCTCCTGAACTGCAGAGGCTTAGGGCAGAGAGGCGAAGGGAACTGGTTGCCCCCAGGAGGAGTGCTCGCCTTAAGGCCAGAGGAGGTGGGGCTCCTGGGGGCCGGGACCGCCCCTGGCCTTAGAAGAGGATAAAAGCCCAGTCAGCCCGGCCCCAGGTTGCGGGAGCAACGTCGTTGTTGGCTTCGGACCTTCCTGTGTTCCTGTTCCCTGCTCGGCCTCCTGTTCCTGACCATCCGGTGCTCCTGTTCCCTGCTCGGCCTCCTGTTCCTGTTCATCCGGTGTTCCTGTTCCCTGCTCAGCCTCCTGTTCCAGCGTTCCTGTTCCCCGCCCGGCTCTCCGCCTCGGACCTCGCCCCTCTTCGTGTGGACTCTGCTTACACCCACGGTACCTTACCCCGGGACCAGCTCACTCCCAAACAAACGACCAGGAGGGAGAGAACATTCCAGCTGTCATGGATGCTTTCGTTGAGATTCCTGCACTGCAGGGGGTTGGACTAGATGACCCCTGGGGTCCCTTCCACGATTCCACAATTCTGTGCTTCTATGCCCCGATTCTGGTGCCCAGAGTAGCCAGCACTGGCTCCCCGTGCCACCTGCAGGTCAGTAGAGAGAACTGCCAGGTGTTCCAGCTTGGCATTCACCCCAACAGGCTATGATCCACCAAGTGCAGGAGTCATCAGGTGATGCTTGAGGGCCAATCAGGTGTGATTATCTTTGAGTCAGCCGGCTAGTTTCTGCACACCTGGACAAACCCCTCTCTATCTGTCAGGGACTAGTTGGATGTAGAGGGAGAAGACTGGGAGAAGGAGGAGGTGTTGGAAGCGGAAGAGGTAACAGGGCTTAGTGAGCTGGGAGAGTCTGTGGCAGATAGAAGTGCAGAATCAGAGGCAGAAGCTGGAGCAGAAGAGGCAGCGATGAGGAAGGCTGGTGAAGAAGTCAAGGAGTCTCCCCCTCCTTCTGCAATGAGTTTCCCTTCCCCGCTGGTCGCCCAGAACCAAGAGAGGCATGAAAGAGCGGAGGAGAGGTTGGCTTCATGCAGGCACAGTCTCAGATTGTTGGGGGGAAACCCTGGACAGGAGGGGACTTTTGCGGCTTTGGGGAGGCAGGGACTTTCACTTTCGGCAACTCATCCACAGGACGGACACTCCGCCAAATCTGTGCAGATTGTGTTCTTGCTAATAAGGAATTAACTCCAACTTGCACAGTGTGATTTACTACTGGATCTCTCCTCTCACCATCCTGCAGTCCTGCAAGCAAGAAGCCTGATCAGAGCCTACTGCACCAAGGTATAACATTTGCATTTGATGCCCCGCCCATGTTTGCCTCTGGCCCCTCCCACCACTGGCATGCGGACCTCAGAAGGCTTCCTGGAAAGAAAGGCGGCCCTCAGGCTAGGAAAGGTTCCCACCCTTGCTGTGAGAGACGCACGCCCAACCAGAGAAACTCTAGGAAAGCCTTTGGTGCACAGCTGCTCCGATCTAATACAGCTGTAATTTCCATTGATGAGGGATAATCAAACCCATAATTGCCTGTTTAAGTTTCCATTCAAGATTAATCTGTCCTTTCGCGGGGAGAGGAGGGGAGCGGAGCAGGGGGTGGGGGGTTGTAGAGACGTCTGAAAGACTTGCTTATTTCATTTAATGAGAAGATGCCCCCCCCTCGCTCTGATCTGTGGGTGGCAATGGGGCTGCCCAGCTTGGCAAAAATCCTGGCAGTAGGGCAGAAGTACCCTTGAGGGCCACATTCGCCTTCTGGGCAACCTTCCAGGGGCCACATATACAACAACGCATGTGAATACCTCCACTTCCCGGGGCTCCATGGGGTGGATGCAGTGGCGTAGCGCGGGTTGTCAGCACCCGGGGCAAGGCATGTAATTTGCGCCCCCTAACCCGGAGCAGGGTCCCCATAGATCCCCTCGCGAGTGCGAGCGTGCCCCCCCCCAGATGTTGCGCCCGGTGCGGCTGGCCCCCCCTGCACCCCCCACGCTACGCCACTGGGTGGATGCGAATTGCAATCCAGCAGAATCTAGAGCAGGGTTGTTGTTGTTGTTTAGTTGTTTAGTCATGTCCGCCTCTTCGTGACCCCCTGGACCAGGCTCTCCTGTCTTCCACTGCCTCCCGCAGTTTGGTCAAACTCATGCTGGTAGCTTCGAGAACACTGTCCCACCATCTCGTCCTCTGTCGTCCCCTTCTCCTTGTGCTCTCCATCTTTCCCAACACCAGGGTCTTTTCCAAGGAGTCTTCTCTTCTCATGAGGTGGCCAAAGTCTTGGAGCCTCAGCTTCAGGATCTGTCCTTCCAGTGAGCACTCAGGGCTGATTTCCTTCAGAATGGAGAGGTTGGATCTTCTTGCAGTCCATGGGACTCTCAAGAGTCTCCTCCAGCACCATAATTCAAAAGCATCCATTCTTTGGCGATCAGCCTTCTTTATGGTCCAGAGAGCAGGGTTAGGCAACCCATTTTCAGACTGAGGGCCACACTCCAAGGGCTTTGGCTCCTCTAGTTCCTATGCCAGTGGTGGCCAAACTTGGCCCTCCAGCCATTTTGGGGCTACAATTCCCATCATCCCTGACCACTGGTCCTGTTAGCTAGGGATGATGGGAATTGTAGTCCAAAAACAGCTGGAGGGCCAAGTTTGGCCATCACTGTCCTACGCAGACTCAGACACACCTCTCTGTCTTCCAAGAAAGCAGCGAGCGTTCTCAGAATTGAAGGTTACGTCCTGGCCCAGGGGAAAACACTCCAGCAAGGTGCGAAGGAAGGGCAGTGAGGGGCATGGGCTGCAGAACACTGCGAGGGCCAGGAGGAAAAGACCAGAGAGCCACATCTAGTTCCTGTTGCATAGCTGTCAACTTACCGATTTGAAAATAAGGGACCAGCAGCCTCGAAAATAAGGGATCAGCAGCCAAAATAAGGGATTTTAGTCAACAAGCAGCCAAACAAAGCCTCGTGGCGGTTCCCATAGCGCAGCAACCCAGCAAAGGGGATGCAGCAAGGAAAACCACCGTCACCTCTCCGCTGGGAAGCGCTGAGCAAAGGCGAGTCCCCAGGCAACGCGGCCGATTTGATCGGCACAAGGCATGCAAGCTCCACCCGCCAGTCGTTCTTAGACTCCTTATTGGGTGAGCAACGCAGCCAAGCAACCCAGTTGGAGCCTCCCTCCTCCCTGGCCGGCAGGGAGGGAGGGAGAGGAGCTGCTTCCTTTGAAACCCGGGAAATTTAAAGGACATCATCAATAAGGGACAGCAGCGGGACACGGCGCTGGGATAAGGGACTGTCCCGCCAAATAAGGGACGCTTGACAGCTATGCTGTTGTTCAGGAATGGGGAACCTGGAGCTCTTTAGATACTGGGCTCCAACTGTCAACCCCCCCCCCCCCAGCAGCCAGCATTCCCAGTGTTTAGGGTTGATGGGGGATGGAATCCAACAATTTATTGGGGAACAGATTTCCCCATTCCTGCTTCACAAAAAAAAGACACAGCCGGGACATTGCATCTTTTTCTCTCCCACTGTTTGTTTTCTAGATACACGTAGGGCTAATGCATTCTGCTGTTTCAGTGTGGACAGCAAGTTTCTTGAACCTCAATTTTCTGCTGTCCTCAAACTGCTTTGGCAGCCATGCTAAGTCCAGAGCTTGATGACAGCCTTATGTTTTTATATATATAGTAGTTCTGGTTTATGAAATTTGTATACATGTTTGCCTATGCTAACCTTACACTTGGGTGTTGCCCTGACATATCCGTCTATGCTAATCTCGTGTAACCCTCCCCTTTTGTGACATGTCAGTGATGTAGCAATGATGCATTGATGATGCTGTGCGAACCATATTCTGGAATATGGTGAGGAAGTTTTAGAAGTCAACATCGCTCCATGCTCTGGGTTCACTCGCTGCTGTTTGAACCTGTTGTGCAACAATAAATGACCTAAGAATACTGCAGGCATGTCCAAAGTCTGCTTTGGGGGCCTAATTCAGCCCACCAGTTGGTTTGATCCGGCCCCTGTGGCAGTTTATTTCCTGGGGTAAAATCCTAAAAAAACCCTCAACAACTCCAACCCTTAAAACCTAAAAAAAGGTCAACAACTTCAACTTTGTTCGGCCCCCACGGCCCTTCACTCCATCAAATCTGGCCCTCTTTGAAAAAAGTTTGGACACCACTGGTCTACGGACTGCTGTTTTGCTCCAAATTGCTTGGCTGGAATTTCCTTCTTTTACTGACCGCATGGACCCGCAGGGGACTTGGACCCCGACGAGCTGGGCTGCTGAGCAGTCTCTCAACCCAGAATTTTCCTTAACACCGTGAAGGGCAGGAGCAATGCTCTCTGCTCATGGTCAAATGTTCCATCACTCATTCGAGAACATGTCAGTTGGAAGCGCAGATTAAATTTGTGGGTTGGATAATCCGCAATAAGAGAATAACTGGGCTCTTTCTTCTGAATCCATCGCAGTCTTTGCACTCTGGCACTTTGGAGGGGCACACAGAGACGTTTTTTCCCCTCTTTCCTTTTTTTTCCTCCAGAAATGATGATTTCCATGGAAGCAGAGGAGGAGTGGGGAGGGGCGTCAAAAATTTCTCAGAACAATGAACTCACCCGCCTCCCTGCATCTTGTTGCTGTGTAACCTCGTTAATTGAAAAAGTAATTAAAAATCAACAGTTTGTTGGTTTACTGAAAGAGGAAGGGAACAGGATTATTTTCCCGTTGAAAAAGAAATTAAAATAAAGCAAACCTCGGGCCAAAAATAAAAATAAAAAATGTTTGGGATAGATGGAATTAAAATGTGTGCTCTCCCCCCCCCCCACCCACTTCCCTTTAAAGAAAGAGGCAACATAGAAATCACTGACTGGTAGTGAGCCTGTCAACAGTTTAAATATTCTTGTCCGCACAGCCTTCAGTGCTTGCCCCTTTCTGTCGAATAAGGGCATGTTCGTAATTTGCATTCTTCATTTGCCACTTCTACATGCGAACACTTAACACGCGAACACTTAACAGTAAATCACCGGTGCCAAAACATTCTTTAATGAGTGCCTGTGTCGGGCAAGATGCAAGTAAGCCCTACTCATGAGTAGACCCATTGACGTTAATGGGCCAGAGTTAGCCGTGCTTATTGTTGAGGTGTGAATAGGTGCTAGGAGAGGATATATTTGTTAGATATTATCCTTCCTTCCTCACGTTTGTGTGTTCAGCGGAGTGCGCCACCCCTTTGCAGCTTAAAAGGAATCTTAGATAGGCTAGTTTCAGCCTTTTCGTTTAAGTAATCCAGGATGCTTTAAGGCAGACTGGATTATCCTGGTATTTTCCTCTTTTCTCCCCCTTAAAATAACAATTGCACACAAACAGTCTTGTAAAAGGATTTTTTAAAAAACAAAAAAACCAGCATTGACACACGTCACCACAGAAATGCACGTGAGAGGTTGGCACTTGGCACCTCCACTGGGGCCAGATTGCCAAAAAAAGGACACCCTTTCCAGCCACTTCTGTAGAACCCATGATGCAGTACAACATGGGCCGAGGCCTAAACATTGCACTGCATCATGGGCACAGTGGTATCCTAATGCCAACCAGTCTGCTCCAATCTGCTGCCCATAACCTATTGGCAAAACCTGTTGGTGTTTCTCAACTTTCTGACTAGTTGTAGAACCTTAGCCAGACCTAGCAGAGTAAACGCAGAATCCACGAAAGCAATTGGCAACTTGGCTGCAGACAGGATGGACGAAGCAGGAACCAGGAACTTTTAGTTAGGTGTTTATTATATACAGTGGACTATTTACAGGAACAGAACAGAACACGGATCTTTGACTTGCTCTTTCTCACACAACTCTCAGCCACTCGTACCAACACATTCCAGTTAGTAGGCCATTAATCATTATTCTTGTGAGAGAGCTTGACCAATCAGGGAGCTGTCTCCGTGCCTCTGTACCACCAGGCAGGCTTACTCCTTCACATTGCTTACTCCTTCACATTGCCTTGGCTGTCTGCCAGACCCTAACTGACTCTGTGTGACTCTGCACGTATTCAGATTCCCAACAGTATGCATTTTCTACTTGTTTACCTTGTCTGGTTTCACCTCTGACATGCGGCCTTCGGAAGCTTGCCCAGACAGGGATGGAAAATATTCCTCATTCCTGATAAATCAGTGAAGGCTCAGATGTATTCCCAAGGAACCTCCAACCTTACAAAGAGAAGGAAAAGAGGGAAGCTTTCAGGTGGTTCTTAATGCAAAAGGTCCACCCCGATTCCAGAATTAATATTTGTTTCAGCAAATCCCTAGATGGTCATGATTTTAACCACTACTACTATGGTTTTCCCAGTAGTGATGTATGGAAGTGAGAGCTGGACCATAAAGAAGGCTGATCGCCAAAGAATTGATGCTTTTGAATTCTGGTGCTGGAGGAGACTCTTGAGAGTCCCATGGACTGCAAGAAGATCAAACCTCTCCATTCGGAAGGAAATCAGCCCTGAGTGCTCACTGGAAGGACAGATCCTGAAGCTGAGGCTCCAAGACTTGGGCCACCTCATGAGAAGAGAAGACTCCCTGGAAAAGACCCTGATGTTGGGAAAGATGGAGGGCACAAGGAGAAGGGGACGACGGAGGACGAGATGGTGGGACAGTGTTCTTGAAGCTACAAACAAGAGTTTGACCAAACTTGGGGAGGCAGTGGAAGACGGAAGTGTCTGGCGTGCTCTGGTCCAGGGGGTCACGAAGAGTCAGACACGACTAAATGACTAAACTACTACTACTACTTTTCATTTATTGGGTGGTCATATGTCCTGTATACTTTAGTTGAGATTCCTGCACTGCATGGGGTGGGACTAGATGATCCTTGAGGGTCCCTTCCAATCCTATAAATCGATGATAATCCAGCAAAAGCATCTGCTGATCCTCCCACCATAATAGTTTTCCTGTGGCTGCTTGCTGGAAGGAGGAATGTGGGAGATTTGGGACAGTCATTGCCGCTTTCCCCACACTCCTCCGAATGCCTGGATTTCTGCAAATCCATCGAGATCTCTCTTCCACACAGTGTGCCTCTCAGATCTCCAAACTTCCCAGCTGCTACTTACATATAGCATGGCTGGAAGGCACCGAATTGTATGCACACAGCTTGTGACAGATTTGCTCCTGCTGCTTGTGTGCTTTTTGGACGCGTTCCAGGTGGAAAGAAAGCCAATTTCTACCGCTGTTGCATCTTTGGGAATGTTCAATATCCATGCCCTCCCCCAAACTCACACACATACACACATCAATGTCAGGCCATTAGGGGGTTCGGTCTTTAAAGAGATACACAAAACCTACAGCGCTGGTTCTTTTAATTTCTCTCCGTAAAATAAATTTATTTGCTACGGCCTGCCGCCCCGATTGCATTGCTTGCCAACCCGCCCCCACCAGACCCTCGCCCTCCCTTTAGACTTCCCCCAAACCCTCATCTCTTTCAAGGTCCTTCAAGGATTGTGTTGCAGCGCTGCAAATCTTCCAATGGGGCCTGTGCGACGACAGCCTTGCATTTTTATACATATAGGGAGATAGCTCACCTTTGTACACATGGCAATGATAAGGTGTGTCTGGTGCTGTATAATAATAATAATAATAATAATAATTTATTTATATCCCGCCCATCTGGCTAGGTTTCCCCAGCCACTCTGGGCGGCTTCCAACAAAACACTAAAATACAATAACCTATTAAACATTAAAAGCTTCCCTAAACAGGGCTGCCTTCAGATGTCTTCTAAAAGTTTGGTAGTTATTTTTCTCTTTGACATCTGGTGGGAGGGTGTTCCACAGGGCGGGCGCCACTACCGAGAAGGCCCTCTGCCTGGTTCCCTGTAACTTGGCTTCTCGCAGTGAGGGAACCGCCAGAAGGCCCTCGGCGCTGGACCTCAGTGTCCGGGCTGGACGATGGGGGTAGAGACGCTCCTTCAGGTATACTGGGCCTTTGAGGCCATTTAGGGCTTTAAAGGTCAGCACCAACACTTGGAATTGTGCTCGGAAATGTACTGGGAGCCAATGTAGGTCTTTCAGGACTGGTGTTATATGGTCTCAGCAGCCGCTCCCAGTCACCAGTCTCGCTGCTGCATTCTGGATTAGTTGTAGTTTCCGGGTCACCTTCAAAGGTGGCCCCACAGAGAGCGCATTGCGGTAGTCCAAGTGAGAGATAACTAGAGCATGCACCACTCTGGTGAGACAGTCTGTGGGCAGGTAGGGTCTCAGCCTGCGTACCAGATGGAGCTGGTAGACATCTGCCCTGGACACAGAACTGACCTGTGCCTCCATGGACAGCTGTGAGTCCAGATCACAAGATTTTATTCTGGAATCAGTAGGCGATATTAAGATGGGTGGTTTGACACTGTATAAGGCAGCCTCCCTGTTTTGGAAAAGGTAAAATGTAAAGGTAAAGGGACCCCTGACCTTTCGGTCCAGTCGTGGCCGACTCTGGGATTGCGGTACCTAACCATAACCCTAACCCCCAGAATGTCTGCTTTATATACATTATTTACACAATGGGACCCATGTGATTGGCTCATTCCAGGATTCACCCATAGGCCAATCAGGTTGTGGATTCACCTCCACCTGGAGCTGGATTGGGTGGCTCCTGTGGACCAATCAAACTGCTGCATTCTAGATCCTATTGTTCTAGGGCCAATCAGACTGCTGCATTTTGGATCCTATTCAACTCAGTACATAACACTAACCTTCACTGGGTACAGGAAAGGATGCAGTTGGCGCTGTGGTCTAAAACACTTGAGCCTCTTGGGCTTGCCGATCAGAAGGTCGGCAGTTCGAATCCTGCACCCAAATAATGTGTACTAATATGCATATAAAGGGACACTGGTGGCGCTATGGGTTAAACCATAGAGCCTAGGGCTTGCTGATCAGAAGGTCGGCGGTTCGAATCCCTGCGACGGGGTGAGCTCCCGTTGCTCTGTCCCAGTTCCTGCCAACCTAGCAGTTCAAAAGCACACTGGTGCAAGTAGATAAATAGGTACCACTGTGGCGGGAAGGTAAACAGCGTTTCTGTGTGCTCTGGTTTTCGTCATGGTATCCCGTTGCGCCAGAAGCGGTTTAGTCCTGCTGGCCACACAACCCAGAAAAGCTGTCTATGGACAAATGCCAGCTCCCTCGGCCTGAAAGCGAGATGAGCGCCGCAACCCCATAGTCACCTTCGACTGGACTTAACCGTCCAGGAGTCCTTTACCTTTTTAACCTTACTGGGTACAGGATCCCAAGCATTGGAAAAGGATTCAGGCATCACACACCCCCCCCCAAAAAAACCCCTCACAACATCATGTTCTTATGAGCCACAGTTTCTTTTAAAAAATACCTCCTTCCTGGCCTTACAAAACCTCCGCATCAGGGAACATAAATTCCTCCTAGACGAGCTGATAAAAACAAAGTCTGCACCTTCCTCTCTTTCCTGCTTCTCAGCTCCTGGGGAGGCGATGTCTGAACTTTTGACATCGTGAGCGGCTAATGAGTGACGCGCCAGCCTCTCACCTGAGCTGCTCATCTGTCAATCCTCGGCGCTGTCCGAAGGCATCAAGCGGACGGCGATGGCAGCCCGAGCAGGCAGCAGCGTCGCCCGCACAGCGGGACCCGTCTCTGAGCATCTCAAAGATCACACCACGGAAGACTGGATAAAACGGTCAGGAAGGGGAAGGCGGGGGGGGGGGGCTTCTCTTCAAAGCCTGATGAGCAAGTGGCAGGAGACAGGCAGCAGTGGAGATGGGGAACAGATGGGGATGGTATCACCAAAAGGGTCTGACCCGAAGTCGCCAGGTGAGCCTGGCAGGTGGACGGCTTGAATCTCTAGGTGGGGCTGACTGGATGTAGAGCAGAAGGGGGCTGGTCCACTGTCCCTCAGACCTTGTGCAGGGCCGGACTATATTTTGGGGGGGAAATATGAACAGATTCCTATGCCCCACAAATACCCCAGAGATGCATTTTAAATAAAAGGACGCATTCTTCTCATGTGAAAACACCAGGCAGGCCCCACAAATACCCCAGAGATGCAATTTAAATACAGTGGTGCCTCGCAAGACGAAATTCGTTCCGCAAGTTTTTTCTTCTTGCGAGTTTTTCGTCTTGCGAAGCACGGTTTCCCATAGGAATGCATTGAAAATCAATTAATGCGTTCCTATGGAGACCACTTGCCAGGCTGGCGGTGCGGAGAAGGGCTTTTCTCCCCACTGCAAGCCTTCAGGACAGGTACGGGAACAGAAGGGAAGGTGCGCAGCGCTTCTCCTCTGTTCCCGGGGCTTGCGGTGGGAGGAGGGTTTTTCCTCCCCACCGCCAACATTCAGAACAGCATTCTGAATGTTGGCGGTGGGAAGGAAAACCCTCCTCCCACCACAAGTCTTCAGGACAGCCATCTGAAGGCGGGCACGGGGAGAAGGTCTCTCCGCCCCACCGCCAGCCTTCGGAGGAGGTCCGAGGACAGTGGGGAAGACACGCTGCGCTTCCCCGCTGTCCCAGAGATTTCCCTATGGGCTTTCGTCTTGCGAAGGAAGCCCATAGGGAAATTCGTTTTGCGAAGCGCCTCCAAAACGGAAAACCCTTTCGTCTAGCGGGTTTTCCGTCTTGCGAGCCATTCGTCTTGCGGGGCACCACTGTAAAAGGACGCATTCTTCTCATGTAAAAATGCCAGGCAGGCGGATGCTGGGCGCGGCGTCTCCTGGCCTCAGCTCGCCGCCCTTGCCCGCCTCTGCCATGCCACGCCGAAGCAGCACCGCGGCCGGAGCCTCCATCTACCGTGGCCACCGCGGGACAAAGCGTCCAGCCCCCGCCTCTTCCTGCCAGAGGAGACACCCTCCAGCTGCTGCCCACCTCCTCCAGCCCCGCCGGCAGTGCTGTCCTCCCTAAAAAACTCTGGGAAAGGGGGGGGCACCGAGGGAGCTTTGCAGCACGGTGCCAGATATGCTTAAGACAGCCCTGTCTGGTTGGCCATTGTTGATATTTTCACCCCTCCCATTGACAGAATCTCCTGATGTGATGGCCTAGGAATCCGATTCAGAGGCTGAACCGGAGGAATCCCAGCCTGCACAGGAGTCCCCCCCTCCAGGGCCGGCTGAGCTGGGGCAGGGCCTTGATTCTGAAGCGCCTGCACCTGTGCCAGATCCTCAGGAGCAGGCACCAGGTGAAACCATTCTGGCTCCAGAGGTGCTTGAGGACTCAGTGCCTACAGGTGATCCTCCCCCGGGGCCCAGTAACCCTTCAGCCTCTCCTGAACTGCAGAGGCTCAGGGCAGAGAGGCGAAGGGAACTGGTTTCTCCCAGGAGGAGTGCTTGCCTTAAGGCCAGGGGAGGCGGGTCTCCTGGGGGCCGGGACCGCCCCTGGCCTCAGAGAAGATAAAGGCCAGTCAGCCCGGTCCCAGGTTGCGGGAGCAAAGTCGTTGATGAGCTGTTTTGGCCAGTATCCAGTCCTGTTCCCCTAGAGTTCCTGTCCTTGCCCAGCTTCTCGCTGTGGACCCCGCTTCACCCGAGGAGGACTGTCTGCCGACCCTCAACTCAGGTCCTGGACCTCGCCCCACGGAAACCTCCCCCCTGGACCAGCACACCTGATCTGATCTGAGGGGGGAGGAGATCTGTACCGCCGGACGTCCCCGGTTCCCCTTTGGCAGTGGCGGTGGCAGCGGCAATCAGCAGCCCAGAGCCAGCCTGGTAGCGCAGTTGGCTCTGGCTGGCTTGAGGAGCTGCTTGTTGCTGTGGCGCCCACCATTTTTCCTCGCCGGAAGTCCCATATGATTTGCTGTGCACAAGACACATCGCATGAATTTTAACAGGGAGAAATGTAAAGTATTGCACTTGGGCAAAAAAAATGAGAGGCACAAATACAAGATGGGTGACACCTGGCTTGAGAGCAGTACATGTGAAAAGGATCTAGGAGTCTTGGTTGACCACAAACCTGACATGAGCCAACAGTGTGACGCGGCAGCTAAAAAAGCCAATGCAATTCTGGGCCGCATCAATAGGAGTATAGCATCTAGATCAAGGGAAGTAATAGTGCCACTGTATTCTGCTCTGGTCAGACCTCACCTGGAGTACTGTGTCCAGTTCTGGGCACCACAGTTCAAGAAGGACACTGACAAACTGGAAGGTGTCCAGAGGAGGGCAACCAAAATGGTCAAAGGCCTGGAAACGATGCCTTATGAGGAACGGCTAAGGGAGCTGGGCATGTTTAGCCTGGAGAAGAGGAGGTTAAGGGGTGATATGATAGCCATGTTCAAATATATAAAAGGATGTCACATAGAGGAGGGAGAAAGGTTGTTTTCTGCTGCTCCAGAGAAGCGGACACGGAGCAATGGATCCAAACTACAAGAAAGAAGATTCCACCTCAACATTAGGAAGAACTTCCTGACAGTAAGAGCTGTTTGACAGTGGAATTTGCTGCCAAGGAGTGTGGTGGAGTCTCCTTCTTTGGAGGTCTTTAAGCAGAGGCTTGACAACCATATGTCAGGAGTGCTCTGATGGTGTTTCCTGCTTGGCAGGGGGTTGGACTTGATGGCCCTTGGGGTCTCTTCCAACCAGCGGCGTAGCGTGGGTTATCATCACCCGGGGCAAGGCAAGTAATTTGCGCCCCCTAACCCGGGGCAAGGCAAGTAATTTGCGCCCCCTAACCCGGGGCAAGGCAAGTACAGTAATTTACTCTCCCAAGCAGCAGCAGCGAGGCTTCTCTTTCCCCCCGCGCTCTGCCGGAGCTGCCTCTTTTCTTTCCTTTTTTCCCTTTCTCCAAGGCTTTTCGCTTTCTCTCCTTAATTGATTCCCCCTCCACACCGCGGCGTTTCCTGGCTGCTCCCCCCCCTTCCCCTCTCTCTCCTCCTCGCTCTGCTTGCCTTGCCCTGCCCTGCCTGAGGGCGCCCTGAGGAGACTCCGCTCTCCTTTTTGACCAGGCGAGGTGGGAAAAAGGGGGGAAAGTCTCTTCCCGCCCCCTCGCCAGACTCCCTGCTCGGCTACCCAGGTGGCCAGTGGAGAGAGAGCCGCAATTACCATAAAGCTCCTCTCCCTCCGCTTCGCCAAGCTGTCAAAGCCCGGCAGCAGCGGCAATGGCAGCAGCAGGCGCAGCCAGACCCCCGCCAGCCAGCCCGCCCACCCGCCCGGCTTCCTCTCCTTTTTTTGCCCGCGGCAGAAGGCTTCACTCTCCCCCTTCCGCGACCTCCTCGCCAAGCCGAGCGAGTGCGGGCTCGCTAACCCGTGGATTTTAGTAGGGGCAGAGAGCTGCTAGTGCGAGTGCGCCCCCCGCCCATGTTGCGCCCGGTGCGGCCGGCACCCCTGGCACCCCCCACGCTACGCCACTGCTTCCAACTCTATGATTCTATGATTCTATGGAGACTTCTGGTGAGGAAAAATGGCAGGCACTGAGGCTGCCGCTGCCACATTTCCCAGGGACAGATTTGCAAATCCGGGGACTGTCCCCAGGAACCGGGGATGTCTGGTAACCCTATTCTATTTTACTTTACTGAAGCTTTGGAGCCAAACGTCCGCCTGCATCTGCCAGTCTGTGCCACAATCAACAGATTGAGGTTGAATCCTGACAAGACAGAAGTACTGTTTTGGGGGGACAGGAGGCGGGCAGGTGTGGAAGATTCCCTGGACCTGAGTGGGGTAACTGTGCCCCTGAAGGACCAGGTGCACAGCCTGGGAGTCATTTTGGACTCACAGCTGTCCATGGAGGCGCAGGTCAAATCTGTATCCAGGGCAGCTGTTTACCAGCTCCATCTGGTACGTAGGCTGAGACCCTATCTGCCTGCAGACTGTCTCGCCAGAGTGGTGCATGCTCTGGTTATCTCTCGCTTGGACTACTGCAATGCACTCTCCGTGGGGCTACCTTTGAAGGTGACCTGGAAACTACAACTAATCCAGAACGCGGCAGCTAGACTGGGGACTGAGAGCAGCCGCCGAGACCACATAACACTGGTCTTGAAAGACCTACATTGGCTCCCAGTATGTTTCCGAGCACAATTCAAAGTGTTGGTGCTGACCTTGAAAGCCCTAAACAGCCTCGGTCCAGTATACCTTGAAGGAGCATCTCCACCCCCATTGTTCTGCCCGGACACTGAGGTCCAGCTACGAGGGCCTTCTGGCGGTTCCCTCACTGCGAGAAGCGAGGTTACAGGGAACCAGGCAGAGGGCCTTCTCAGTGGTGGCACCCGCCCTGTGGAACGCCCTCCCACCAGATGTCAACGAGAACAACAACCACCAGATTTTTAGAAGAGATCTGAAGGCAGCCCTGCTTAGGGAAGCTTTTAATGTTTGGTGTATTGCTGTATTTTAATATTTGGTTGGAAACTGCCTATTATTATTATTATTATTATTATTATTATTATTATTATTATTAAAAATGGCAGGCACTGAGGCTGCCACTGCCACATTTCCCAGGGACAGATTTGCAAATCCGGGGACTGTCCCCGGGAACTGGGGACGTATGGTAACCCTATACTATTTTATTTTATTGAAGCTTTGGAGCCAAACTTCTGCCTGCATCTGCCGGTCTGTGCCACAATCTGGGTGTGAATGAACAGGACCCAATCCAGGGCTCCTGAAAGGGCTGTGCCATATTTCATCCCTCTAATAAGGCAGAGGGAGAAAAAGCGGCTGCTTGCTGATTTTCCCAAAGGCTTTTGTTCCTGCCTTAGGATTTACAGCTTTGTAGGCCTGGCTGGAAAATTACAGTTCAAAAGGATTGCACCGCCTGCAGTTTCAGGTGCGTGTGTCTCTGATAGCAGGGAAACAGGCAGGATATACAGCCTTCATTGTGGAAGGTGGACGAAGCACAGTCAGTCAGCCTCAGGCAGAGGCAACCTATTTTCACAGGCAGCCAGGAGACATCTAGCGGCAGACCTACGATTTGGGGGCCTTGAAGCTTGAACTGTATTGGGAGGTGTAGCAGAAGAAAATTGGGGCTGGGTTTTGCAGCCCTGTTCCCCAAAGGACCAGGGGCGCCGACTTAGAAAAAATATTGGGGGGGGCGGGGGCCCATACCGACTTATAAAAAATATTGGGGGGGGCCAAGACCTCCAAACCGCTGCTGCTGGGGGAACGAAAGGGGCGAGCCCCGGGCTGCCCCGACCTTAAGTGAACCTGTGAGGGCCCGCCCTTTGCGGCAGCCGATTGGCTGCCGCCGTGGGCTGTGAATATTAATGAGCTAGGGGGAATCCCCGCTTCTCGCCCCGCGAGATTGTTGATGGGTCGAGAGCCCGCAACCCCACCCCCTCTCTAGATCGGGAGTGGCTTTGTTTTAACTCATCACTGAATGTATTTTAAAAGGTAACTATTGTCAAACAAGGAAAATAAAAAATAAAAAATAATTTTCTTAAATTTTTGAGGGGGCTCTGCCCCCTCAGGCCCCATGGAGTCGGCGCCTATGCAAAGGACTCCGACTTCTCAAAGTCCATGATTGGACAGAGGTGAATGGAGGGAGGGAGGAACCAGTATGGAGAGACTGTTGATGCCCTATTGCGATAAACAAAGCCAGGAAACTATTGGCTCATAGAGTGGCAGCGCTGGGGGGGCGTCGGGTAATCGACCACCCCACCATTCAGTTCATCCCCCTTTATCACTACCCGAAGGAGTCTCAAAGCGGCTAACATTCTCCTTTCCCTTCCTTCCCTACAACACTCTGTGAGGTGAGTGGGGCTGAGAGACTTCAGAGAAGTGTGACTGGTCCAAGGTCACCCAGCAGCTGCAGGTGGAGGAGCGGGGAATCGAACCCGGTTCCCCAGATTACGAGTCTACCGCTCTTAACCACTACACCACACTAGCCCTCAGGTTAAGTACTTAATTTGTTCTGGAGGTCCATTCTTAACCTGAAACTGTTCTTAACCAGAAGCACCACTTTAGCTAATGGGGCCTCCCGCTGCTGCCGCACTGCCACGGCGCGATTTCTGTTCTCATCCTGAAGCAAAGCTCTTAACCCGAGGTACTATTTCTGGGTTAACAGAGTCTGTAACCTGAAGCGTATGTGTCAGGGGCTCAGGAGCAGAAGCACAGGAAAGGGAGGAAATGGAGAGCGAGGGGGAGGAATCCGAAGGAAACGTAAGCGATGACAGTGGTCCGAGGTCTCTGAGTCTTTCCAGCGAATCGGAAGACTCACAGAAAGGGGCTCCCATGGTCAGAGCAAGGGGGGTGCCTAGGGGGACACCCCAGGAAGAAGGGGCCAGAGGGGATTCAGAGAGCAGCAGTTGGAAATCAGGACCAGCTTCCCCACCAGAGCGCAGTAAGGGGGAGGAGTCCCAGATATCGGGATCAGGCTGCTCACCGCCAGCGAGAGGAGATGAGTCAGGATTGGCCACGCCTCCATCGGAAGGCGAGGAAACGGTCAAGAGGAAAGTTGGAAGCTGGGCGCGCGCGCCAAGTTCAAATGTACAGGCGAGCGGCACAGTGGGTAGCCCGGATAGGGAGCCAGGTCCTAAAGCCCGCCGAAAGGAGGGACAGGAGTCAGGGGGGTCAGCGTCAGAGGAGTCCAGGAAGGAGGAGACCCCGGGGAGCAGGAGGACCCAGAGGTGAAAGGAGAGACGGAAGAGGTGGAGTAAGGCTAGAGTCTTAAACTGGTGTACAGGGGGCGGAGACTCAGACGGAGCTTCGCCGATCTAGCTTCTAGACGTAGAGTTGCACGCTGCAGCTTGTAAATGGAAACTGAACTTCAATAAAGACTTTTGTACATTACTACCGGCTAGCGTTGGTCCTCTGTGAGCTGGGACCTGGAGGCAGCTCTGACAGTATGTATCCTGAGGTACCACTGTATTGGCGGTGAGTCTTTTGCTCAAGTGGCAGCTAGACATTGGTTTAGTTCTGTAGATGGAAGAGGGGAGGTAGTGCCGTCACCTGCCTCGCATATTGAAGGGTAGTCCGTTAAAGGATTCTGGGGGGCATGGCCCTGTCCGAAGCCTAGGGAGGTTAGGGCCTAAGGCACGCCCCCCCCCCATCGGTGACCCCAGGGGGTTCCTAGTTGATGTGCATCAGCAGGACTCCCCCTACTGGTGGTTAACCCCGGACGTCAAGCAGATGGGCTGGAGTCAGATACAGTCGGTTAGGACCAATGCCTAAGCCAATACCGCTCATCACCTGTAACCAATAAAGTTTTTTTAGCCCATTAACCTTAATAATTGTGTCATTATTTGCATCTGGGGGGGTCGGGAAGTTGCCACGCAAATACTGGCCTGCGAGTGCTCCAGCTGGAGAACAGCCTTTACCCAAGGTGTCATGGGCTTTGAAGATGCTCAAACTCAGGGTGCAAGGGAGAAACGTGCTAAGAGGAAGGCACGCTTGGCAAATCCTCACTGTGATCAACTTCCGCCCGGAAACCAATGTCCCCACTGTGGAAGGATGTGTGGATCCAGAATTGGCCTCCACAGTCACTTACAGACTCGCTGTTAAAACCATGTTCATGGAAGACAATCTTACTCGGCTATGAGGGATCGCCAAAGAAGGAGAAGACAACAACCAGCTTCCCCCCAACCCCTTTCTTAGGAAAACCCGGACAATTTAATAAAAAGGGATGTTCTCATCGCTCACTCATAGGCTCGCCAGCGCAGATAACAAACTGCAATAATGAAAGGGTCGCTATCCTGCTTCAATAAGTAAATAGATAAATTATTTGACTCACCAGCACCGATAACAAAGCTGTAGTGGTGCAATAAAAAAGTGTTGATGTTGTTGTTGTTGTTTCTTGCCTTGTTGTAGTTCATCAGCAACTCTGATGAACATTTGTTAATTGTTTAATAATTCTCCATTGGACTCATCGATGAAGAAAATGAACTGTTATCCCTTACTGTAAATTCATATAATTATTATTATGTATTGTTATTATTCATTAGAGTCACCAATGAAGGGGGGGAATTGCTATTATCATTATTAATAATTAATAATTGCCCATTAGACTCAGTAATTTAAAAAATGAACTGTTATCCATCACTATAAATTACTACAATAGTAATTTATTAGTAGCAGTAGTAGTATTCATTGGACTAAGCAATGAAGAAAATAAACTGTGATCATTATAAATTAATAGGATAGTTGCCAGTTAGACTGCCCAATGAAGAAAATGAACTGTTCTCCATCACTGTAAATTAAAATAACATTATTATTATTATTATTATTATTATTATTATTATTATTATTACTACTACTACTACTAGTAGTAGTAGCACTATCACTGGGCACACCAATGAAGACACCACATGCCCGGACACTGAGGTCCAGCTCCGAGGGCCTTCTGGTGGTTCCCTCCCTGCGAGAAGCGAAGTTACAGGGAACCAGGCAGAGGGCCTTCTCGGTGGTGGCGCCCACCCTGTGGAGCACCCTCCCATCAGATCTCAAGGAAATAAACAACTACAGTGGACCTTCGGGTTGTGAACGTGATCCATACAGGATGCACGTTCGCAACCCGCATCTTGCACATGCGCGGGTTGCGATTCGGCACTTCTGCGCATGCGCAACTGCCGAAACCCGGAAGTAACCCATTCCGGTACTTCCGGGTTTTGGCGTTCCGCAACCCAAAAAAACGCAGCCTGAAGCAGCCGTAACCCGAGGTATGACTGTATCTGACTTTTAGAAGACATCTGAAGGCAGCTCTGTTAAGGGAAGCTTTTAATGTTTGATGTAATTTTTTTATGTGTGTGTGTTGGAATCTGCCCAGAGTGGTTGAGGCAACTCAGTCAAAAAGGTGGGGTACAAAAAAACAAAACAAAACCGTATTTTTCGCTCTATAGGACACAGTGGCCCATAGGACGCACCTTGTTTTTGGGGGGGAGGGGGATGAATTAAAAAAAATTATTTCTGCCCCCAGAATAGGCTGCTATCCGCAAGCCTTGGGAGCCCAGCAGAAACTCCCGCCGGGCTCCCAAGGCTTGCGGAGAGCTTCCTGAAGCCTGGAGAGTGAGAGGGGTTGGTGCGCGCCGACCCCTCTCGCTCTCCAGGCTTCTGCAAAAGCCTGCATTCGCCCCATAGGACGCACACACATTTCCCCTTCATTTTTGGAGGGGGGAAAGTGCGTCCTATAGGGCGAAAAATACAGTAGTTGCTGCTGTCATTAAAAAGGAGAGTTTGGGGAGACTGGAATCAGCTCATTCCTCTATCCGTCAGGTGAAGCCAGCCCTCTCTTTGCCTGCCTGCCCTCCCAAATCTTCCTCCCTCATCATCCAAGGGAAGAAGACAGGGTAGTATCCAGATGGCACACACACACACACCCCGTCCTAAAACTCAGCTCTGCACAGCCGATTAAATTCCTCTTGTTGTAATTAAGGCAGACACAATTAGCTGTCAGGGAGGGCACTCATCTGTTTTATGTTGCAATCTCCTCAACAGGGCCCGGTTGTTCGAAGAGATTGTCAGTTTCCGAAAAGAATTTCATTACTTACCCTGGTCTCCATGTCAGGCGGTGAAATATGAAAAGAGAGAGAGAGAAATAAAGGGGGGAACTAGCAGCCTTGCAAACAACCAGCCAGCTGAGAGAAGGGGGGGTGGAATTCTCAGTGAATGCACCACACTGATATTATGAAAGTAATGTACTCTGAAAATGAATGCATTTTGGAACATTTCGGGAGAAAAGTAATTTGTCTGCTAAGTAATAACTGCATGTCCATGAATTTAGTGATTTCTCCAATATGCCTTCTGTAAGACTAGTTATGCCTTTGCCTGTGTGAGAGAGAGATTGTTTGGGTCGGTATTCACTCCCCACTGTCTCAAAGCACTTTAAAAAAAAAAAATTGATGGAGGGTTTTCTTTTGTCCCCGTGTTGATTCCGCAGCAAAAATTAATAATTATCTGACCGAAAGAGAATCTGTGTTCTTGAAGATCCCAGTTTGACAGGGAATGCTTGGAGCAGGCAAGGATGGGAACAAATAAACAAATACAGTGTTGCCCCGCAAGACGAAAAACCCGCTAGACGAAAGGGTTTTCCGTTTTTCGATGCGCTTCGCAAGACGAATTTCCTTATGGGCTTGCTTCGCAAGACGAAAACGTCTTGCGTGTCTTGCGATTTTTTTTCGCTTCCCCCCCTTTTTCTAAGCCGCTAAGCCGCTAATAGCCTTTTAGCCGCTAAGCCTTTAATAGCCGCTAAGCCGCTAATAGCGCGAATCCGCTAAGCCGCTAATAGGGTTGCTTCGCAAGACGAAAAAACCGCTAGACGAAGAGACTCGCAGAACGGATTATTTTCGTCTTGCGAGGCACCACTGTAATACATAGCGCGGGGGTGGGAGAGAGAGAGAAGAAAAAGGAGGTCATCTATAAATGAGGAATCTGTGCTTTGCCTTGAAAGTTACAGACTCGAAAACTCCTTGCCAAAGCCACAGAAGACACAGCTAGCAAATTGAGATCAAGAAGCAATTGCTCTTCCAGTGAACGATGGGGGTCTTGTGAATTTCCATGTGTTTCTGCTGTCAGAGATCAAGGGGGGGTGTGACTCTCCAAGAAATGTCAGTTTCCTTTCCAATGGGATGTTGCAAACTCTTACCAAGAACAGTGTGCAAGGCCAGCTCCAGGCATTTTCCTGCCAGAAGAGAAAATAAAGTTTGGAGATATGATGGGGGCATATAAAATTGCACATTGAATAGGCCATTTGGTAGTTTTAATTGTGATGTTTACCTTCTTATTTGAGTCGTTGCATCAGTGTTTTATAGATTGCAATGCTTTTACTGATGATTTGTTAATTTGTTGGCATCTATCTGTCTATATCAGGACGCAGGTGGCGCTGTGGGTTAAACCACAGAGCCTAGGACTTGCTGATCAGAAGGTCGGCAGTTCAAATCCCCGCGACGGGGTGAGCTCGCGTTGCTCGCTCCCTGCTCCTGCCAACCTAGCAGTTCGAAAGCACGTCAAAGTGCAAGTAGATAAATAGGTACCGCTCCGGCGGGAAGGTAAACAGCGTTTCCGTGCACTGCTCTGGTTTGCCAGAAGTGGCTTAGTCATGCTAGCCCCATGACCCGGAAGCTGTACGGCGGCTCCCTCGGCCAATAAAGTGAGATGAGTGCCGCAACCCCAGAGTCGGCCATGACTGGACTTAATGGTCGGGGTCCCTTTACCTTTTTATCTGTCTATATCAGGGGTCAGCAAACTTTTTCAGCAGGGGGCTGGTCCACTGTCCCTCAGACCTTGTGGGGGGGCCGGACTACTTTTTTGGGGGGGGAGTGGATGAACGAATTCCTATGCCCCACAAATAAACCAGAGATGGATTTTAAATAAAAGCACACACTTTCAAATTTATTTACGGCTATTAGCCGTAAAATATGTACTAACATAAAAGCACAGAAGCATAAAAAACCAATACATCTAACAACAGAAGGGGAACACCACGATGCAAGGGTGGGTCATTGAGCAGTGACAAATAACAGCTTGGGGCCCGGAAAGATCCAAGGGACGGTTCACAGAAAAAGGAGAACTGGAGACGAGATCCGTCATGCACTCTCATCATAACTGTTCGATTAGTTTTTGTTGTTGTTGTTGTTTTTTGGTGGTTTTTGTGTGTGAGATAACCGCATTCAGGAATCTCGCGACCTGCAGAGTTACAGAAGGATCTGTATCCTGCAAAAGCAGTGCGGCATGTAACTCAACAGGCCTGCCAACCAAGCGCAATAAAGCAGGACCCAGGAATTTAGTCCTAGCTATGCTATGTAAGGGACAGTTGAACATTATATGTGGAAGAGATTCAACTGTTTTCCCGTCACACTCGCATAGCGGAGACACCAAACCCTTGGAAAATCTGTGGCTCAGCAGGTTCGATGGAAAAACATTGAACCTTGCACGAATAAATGCAAGTCGGTGTGGTAAAGCACACACTCTACTCACGTAAAAACACCAGGCAGGCCCCACTAATGTGGAAATGATCCATAACAAATTTTGGGGGAAATGTTTAAAAGTACTCCCCCCCAGTGGCGTAGCGTGGGGGTGCAGGGGGGGCCAGCCACACCGGGCGCAACATCTGGGGGATAGGGTTAGGGGGCGCAAATCCACGGGTTTTGGGGGCGCAAATTACTTGCCTTGCCCCGGGTGCTGACAACCCACGTTACGCCACTGCCCCCCCCCCAAAAAAAGACCCAGGGTCCTTTCTTTTGGCAATAATTCAGACTGAATTTCCCAGGTGTCAACAAAAGGTTATTTATGTATGCCACTATTGCGGCCTGTGTTTTGTTAGCCCAAAAATGGAAAAGGACCAACGAAGAATGACAACTTAAGTTTGACAGAATATGTGCAGCTTGCAGACTTCATATATAGAAAACAAGAGAACACGAAGAACATACGTTTAGAGAAGATTGGAAAACGTTTATTGAATATGTGGAAAATAACTGTGTACAGCTGAGAACGCCGGCAGCATTAAGATACATTCAACAGTGTAAATAAGTTATGATGGATGTAATCATGGAAAACTGAATGGTATAGTTTCTGTAAAATATGCAGGGATTTGTGATTTGCAAAATGAAGCATGGAAAGAGAAGGGGGGGAGTCATTGATATTTTAAGGTTGTTTAAATGAATATTCTGAAATGAGTACTTTAAATTGTAAAACAGAAAATTTAATAAAAAAAAAGTGTGTGTGTGTGTTTGTGTGTGTGTGTATCTTGGTTGTCCTCCTCTGCACACTTTCCACCTTGTCAATGTTGTTGTTGTTGTTGTTTAGTCGTTTAGTCGTGTCCGACTCTTCGTGACCCCCTGGACCAGAGCATGCCAGGCACTCTTGTCTTTATGGTCCAGCTCTCACTTCCATACATCACTACTGGGAAAACCATAGCTTTTACTATACGGACCTTTGTTGGCAAGGTGATGTCTCTACTTTTTAAGATGTCACTATGACCTGCGGGACGCAGGTGGCGCTGTGGGTTAAAGCCTCAGCGCCTAGGACTTGCCGATCGAAAGGCCGGCGGTTCGAATCCCTGCGACGGGGTGCGCTCCCGCTGCTCGGTCCCAGCACCTGCCAACCTAGCAGTTCGAAAGCACCTCCAGGTGCAAGTAGATAAATAGGGACCGCTTACCAGCGGGAAGGTAAACGGCGTTTCCGTGTGCAGCTCTGGCTCGCCAGAGCAGCGATGTCACGCTGGCCACGTGACCCGGAAGTGTCTCCGGACAGCGCTGGCCCCTGGCCTCTTAAGTGAGATGGGCGCACAACCCCAGAGTCTGTCAAGACTGGCCCGTACGGGCAGGGGTACCTTTACCTTTACCTTTATGACCTGTTCATCTTAGGTGCCCTGCTCGGCATAGTTCATAACTTCTCTGAGTTATTCAAGCCCCTTCGCCATGGCAAGGCAGTGATCCATGAAGGGGAGATTGTCGATACCCTTCTTAAATTGTGGCGCCCAGAACAGTTGCTTGGGAGACACAGAAGCGGAGAGTGTCGTTCTTGTGCTGAGGTCCAGGTTCTGGGTTTCCCAGAAAAGGCATCTGGTTGGCAACAGTGAGAAGAGGGTGATGGACTAGATAAGCCTGTGCAAATCCTTACATTCAGGGCTTTCTAAACCTTGAACTTGGCTTGCTAGTAGATGGGCAACCAATGGTGTCTCATGTCCATGTCAGTGAGCCCCCCATAAGCAGCCTGGCCACTGCATTCTGTCCCCCCCCCCGCACACACCCCATAATTTTTATTAAATTTTCTGTTTTACATTTTAGAATATTAATTTAAACAACATTAACATATCAATGACTGCCCTTCTCTCTCTTTCCATGGTTTATTTTGCATAACATAAGTCCCTGAATATTTTATATAGGGGACGCGGGTGGCGCTGTGGGTTAAACCACAGAGCCTAGGACTTGCCGATTAGAAGGTCGGCGGTTCAAATCCCCGCGACGGGGTGAGCTCCTGTTGCTCGGTCCCTGCTCCTGCCAACCTAGCAGTTCGAAAGCACGTTAAAGTGCAAGTAGATAAATAGGTACCACTCCAGTGGGAAGGTAAACGGCGTTTCCGTGCGCTGCTCTGGTTCGCCAGAAGCGGCTTAGTCCTGCTGGCCACATGACCCGGAAGCTGTGCGCCGGCTCCCTCGGCCAGTAAAGCGAGATGAGCGCCGCAACCCCAGAGTCGGCCGCGACTGGACCTAATGGTCAGGGGTCCCTTTATTTATTTTATATAAACTAAACCAGGCATAGGCAAACTCGGCCCTCCTGGTGTTTTGGGACTACAACTCCCATCATCCCTAGCTAACAGGACCAGTGGACAGGCATGATGGGAGTTGTAGTCCCAAAACATCTGGAGGGCCAAGTTTGCCTATGCCTGAACTAAACCATTCAGTATTCCATTATTACATCCATCAAAGCTGGTTTACACTGTTGCATTTATCTTAATGCTGCCCACGTTTTCAAGTGTACACAATTCCCCTCATATAGTCAATGGACATTTTCCAGTCTTCTCTAAACATATGTTCTTCTTGTTATATATATTCTATATGTTAAATCTGCAAGCTGCGCATATTCCATCACCTTAAGTTGCCGTTGTTCTTTTGTTGGGACTTCAGTTGTTTTCCATTTGGGGGCTAACAAAACACGAGCCGCAGTAGTGGCATACATAAATAAATAACCTTTTTTGACATCTGAATTATCCCCAACGAAAAGGACTCTGGGGTTTTTTGGGGGAAAGTACTTTTAAACATTTTTTTTCCCCAATTCATTATGAATTATTTCCCAATACCCTTTTTACCCTTTACAAGTCCACCTGTTGCAGGAATGTATGTATGGGGGGGGGGGTTGCCCCTCCAGCAGATATCATGCACATGCAGCCCACTACCAAAATCAGCACAATCACTTTTGTGACTTGTCCCCACAAAACACTTCATCACAGTTTCTTATAAGGGCCTCTGGTGCACAATACCAAATGTAAGAATTCACTGATCAATGTCTCTCTGTACTGGCTCACTGGGAAAACTTCAGAAATTCCTATAGACATGTGAGCTCAGCTACTCAGCAGCCCCTCTGCCTGAGTGATAATCCCTGGCGTCCTGATACCTGAGTGCCAGACAGGTAGCCATTCCAGAAATAACAAACCCAGATGAAGACAAAAGGGTGGGATTAACTTGGTTGGGAAACAGGGAAATGTAAAGATCTCTTTTGTTACACTTGATGGGTGTTTGGTGGAGGGCAAGGAGAACCATGGGGCAGGGTCCAGGATGCTCAGATTACTGCCACCAGACCTCCCCTTTCATGATGTAACCGTGATGTAATAGTGACGTAGTTTGGGAGGGTGTAACATGGGGATTAGCAGGTAATAAAAGTTTGGGGGCTCTTTTGTTCGGGGCTTCCATCTTGTTTCACCTTGTGGCAGGTGAGAGTCCTGTCGTGACAGTCTTCAATAAAGACCAAACCTACTGGCTGCTGTTTTGCTCTGGTATTCCTGGCTGGTGTCCTTGTTTTTTGTCCAAGGGAGCCCTCAGATTTCTCCATTAACACACCACATATGAAAGAACGTTCCCTTAGTCTCATTGCATCTCCAGCACATATCTGATTCAGTCTTAGACATCTTAGCAAGTCTCCTCGGAGTTAAATATGGCCACCACATTCTTCACCAGCTGGTGCTTCTGTAACAGCTCAAGGTGTCTCGGGGCTTTTAAGAATGTTTCCAAGTGGAAACTCTTCCCACCGATTATCTCAGAGATGGATGAGTCGAGCAGAGCAGGAAGTGTTTTCCGCCAACCCACCAGAACTGACAGAGACAGGGGTCAGGCCAGGTCATCAGGAGACAGGGGTCTGTAAGCGAAAGGCGAAATGGAAAGCATTGCTCACACACACAACTGGAGAAGGCTCCTGCTGCCACCATGGGAAGGCAAGGGAGAGGGATTTTCTTTGCAATTTGCACGTGACAAAACTGTAATCCGAAGCAGCAGCTCTCCTTCGAGATTTGTGCATCGCTGAATTCTTGCGGACACAGTTTTCCAACTACAGCGAAACACATCTGTTAGGCGGAATATATGTGCATATATTCCGTGGCTTAGCACAAAAAACAACAACCAAAAAACACACAACATAAAAAACATTTACAAATGCATTGTATTAAGGAGAATTGTTTGCAAAAAAAAAAAGTGTAACTTGGGGTGGGGGATGTGCGTTTTAAGAGAAATTGCAGTGAAATCCAGACCGGTTTTTTTGATGACGGCTTTGAAAAAGTAAAAGAACTTGCAGTCTGATGAGGAAATGTGGCCAGTTAAACTTAAAGTTGCAGGGAAATAGTGACCCAGGTATCTTGCAGCATGCAGAAGGGCATTCAGGTGAGAAGGATGCTATTTGATGCATGAGAAAGATGTTCTGCCCACTAGGCCTCCCTCAGATCTGTCCAAGGTCCTTGTTTCTTGTTGGCTCCTGAAATTTTAACTCAGACGCTGCCTGCGCTGCCTTAGGTCCCAACCCCCCACAGAACCAGGCAGTGGGTCATTATGGGGCAGTCAGAGGAGATGGGCACTTCTTTCATTTTGCACAATAGCTAAATAGAACCTCCAGGACTAAGGGCAGTGAGGGGAGAAGGCTGCTTTTCCTCTGCTTGTGGGTTTTCCAGAGGCAGGAAGCCGGAGCTCTTCCTACTGTATGTTCTAGAGTAGGTATGCCCTATAGCAGGTATATCTCTCAATGACTGCTGATCAGGATAGCTAAAGTGAGCCTCCAGGAATAGGGGTTGCCTACCCTCAATTATTATGTGTTACAAACCAGCAGCGGGACGTGGGTGGCGCTGTGGCTTAAACCACAGAGCCTAGGACTTAGAATCATAGAATCGTAGAGTTGGAAGAGACCCCAAGGGCCATCGAGTCCAACCCCCTGCCAAGCAGGAAACACCATCAGAGCACTCCTGACATATGGTTGTCAAGCCTCTGCTTAAAGACCTCCAAAGAAGGAGACTCCACCACACTCCTTGGCAGCAAATTCCACTGTCCAACAGCTCTTACTGTCAGGACGTTCTTCCTAATGTTTAGGTGGAATCTTCTTTCTTGTAGTTTGGATCCATTGCTCCGTGTCCGCTTCTCTGGAGCAGCAGAAAACAACCTTTCTCCCTCCTCTATGTGACATCCTTTTATATATTTGAACATGGCTATCATATCACCCCTTAACCTCCTCTTCTCCAGGCTAAACATGCCCAGCTCCCTCGGCCAGTAAAGCAATATGAGCGCCTCAACCCCAGAGTCGGCCACGACTGGACCAAATGGTCAGGGGTCCCTTTACCTATACAAACCAGCAGCATCGCCTTTCACGCAACACTTCTGGGTTTCCCAGGGGCTTGTGTTTGGCCGCAGCACAGAAGCAGGAGATGGGCCATTGGTACGATCCAGACTGAGCTCTTAATGAACTGAAACCTGCTGATTCAGGTCCTGTACAAGCATGTAATGCGGCTTACATTGTGTAATGTTTAAAGGTAAAGGTATCCCTTGCGGACAACTCTGGGGTTGCAGCGCTCATCTCGCTTTATTGGCCGAGGGAGCCGGCGTACAGCTTCCGGGTCATGTGGCCAGCATGACTAAGCCACTTCTGGCGAATCAGAGCAGCACACGGAAATGCCGTTTACCTTCCTGCCGGAGTGGTACCTATTTATCTACTTGCACTTTGACGTGCTTTCGAACTGCTAGGTTGGCAGGAGCAGGGACCGAGCAACGGGAGCTCACCCCATTGTGGGGATTTGAACCGCCGACCTTCTGATCAGCAAGTCCTAGGCTCTGTGGTTTAACCCACAGCGTCACCCGCGTCCCTTGTGTAATGTTTACGATCCCTTTATAAAGGCTTCCAGATCTGGCAATGCATGAATCAAGCCTTTAAACCCATGGTTTATTGTTGTTGGGTTTTTTTGCAAATACTTCCAAAATCTTTCCCATTATTTATTTACAAGCATGCTGGACTTGCAAAATGGTTAACTGTTTGCTTCTGCCCATGTTAATTCCTCCTCCTCTCCCTCTTTCTCTTTCTCTCTCTCTTTTAAAAAATGACCAACCCCTGCCCTCCCTCAATCCAGTAAAATGTTTTATTTCGGCACTCCGGGCGCCTTGGACAGTGCAGGATCAAGAAAAACTATAAAAGCTTTTATGAAAATCATCAAAAGAGAAGGATTTTTTTTATAGAGAAGTGGGGTGGATTTGTCGTTCTACCCCTCCTTCGCCTTCCATAAAGATATCAAGATGAGCAGGCCTTTAAAAATAAAAAATTAAAAGGATTCAGAATGCTCCTGGAGCATAAGCAAAGGAAGGCAGTCCTTTGGGGCAAGTGGGTCACTGCCCCATCTACCTCAATTTCCGCCCCCCAACCAGCTTCCTTCCTTACAGGCCTGGAGGTGGCAATGTTTGCTATCAGGAGCCGGTGTCCGAAATAAATTGCACAAAGTTAAGTCTTTATAACCTTTCAATGAGGGTGAAAAAGGAGAGTGCAAAATATGGTCTGAAGCTCAACATCAAAAAAACAAAGATCATGGCCACTGGTCCCATCGTTTGTTTGTTTGTTTGTTTGTTTGTTTGTTTGTTTGTTTTGTTTAGCATCAATTCTTTGGCGATCAGCCTTCTCTATGGTCCAGCTCTCACTGGTCCCATCACCTCCTGGCAAATAGAAGGGGAAGAAATGGAGGCAGGGAGAAATTTTATTTTCTTGGGCTCCATGGCCACTGCAGATGGTGACAGCAGTCACAAAATTAAAAGACGCCTGCTTCTTGGGAGAAAAGCAATGACAAACCTAGACAGCATCTTAAAAAGCAGAGACATCACCTTACCAACAAAGGTCTATATAGTTAAAGCTATGGTTTTCCCAGTAGTGATGTATGGAAGTGAGAGCTGGACCATAAAGAAGGCTGATCACCAAAGAATTGATGCTTTTGAATTATGGTGCTGGAGGAGACACTTGAGAGTCCCATGGACTGCAAGAAGATCCAACCTCTCCATTCTGAAGGAAATCAGCCCTGAGTGCTCACTGGAAGGACAGATCCTGAAGCTTAGGCTCCAAGACTTTGGCCACCTCATGAGAAGAGAAGACCCCCTGGAAAAGACCCTGATGTTGGGAAAGATGGAGGGCACAAGGAGAAGGGGACGACAGAGGACGAGGTGGTTGGACAGTGTTCTCGAAGCTACAAACATGAGTTTGACCAAACTGCGGGAGGCAGTGGAAGACAGAAGTGCCTGGCATGCTCTGGTCCATGGGGTCACAAATAGTCTAAACAACAACAACAAGTCTTTATTAGAAGAAGCAAGGCTCAGGGGTATCATGCCTAGTGAGCACAGCAGTAGGTCCTGCCCCTATGAGGCAGTTGCGGAGGCTGGAGGTCCCTGCCTTCCCAGAGCTGCCTAAGTCTCCTCCTGTCCGGGTCTTTCCCTAGCAATCTGAGACTGTGCCTGTGTGTCTGCCTTTGCTCTGCCCTCTTCACGCCTCTCTTGGTCCTGGGAGACCAGGAGGGAGGGGAGTTTGGCTCAGCCGGAGGCTTGTTCACCAGCCTAACTCCTCTCTTTTCTTGGCTTCCTCTCCTGCTTCCTCTTCCGATTCTGAACTTCTCTCTGCCACTGCCTTCTCACACGGTTGTTGGGAGAGCCGTGTATGCCGCCGGGCGTGTAAAGGCAATAAATAAATGAATACCGTATTTTTCGCTCCAGAAGACACACCTGACCATAAGACGCACCTAGTTTTTAGAGGAGGAAAACAAGAAAAAAAATATTCTGAATGAAACAGTGGATGTATGATTTTTGTGGTTCATGCTGTGACCACAAACATGTGATCTGATGGTGAATTTGGGGTGACCCAATGCAAAAATCCTGAGGGTCCATGGGCTTTTACCTCCCCACTCCCAGGCAGCCTCCTTTTTTGCTAGCCTCCCTTATCTCCCTCCTGATCCCTTGCCGATCAGCTGTTTCCTTTCAACACTCCCTTCCCTCTTGTTTGCCTTAGTGTCTTTTCCTTAGCTGGAGCACTTTTTTGCTCCTCCTTTTCTTCTAATTTCTCTCCTTATTGCTTTAGTCTTCCTGTCCCCCCCCCCCTTTACAAGTTTCCTGTCTTTACCTCCCCCCTCCCAGGCAAGCCTCCTTTATCTCTAGCATCCCTTATCTCACTCCCTGGTCGCAAAGGATCAGCGGCTTTGTTTCAACACCCACTTCCCTCTTTCAAAAAAAGAGCATGATCTGCTTTTCGCCCCTGGGCAATTCGGCTCCAGGGACCACACATTCACTCCATAAGACACACAAACATTTCCCCTTACTTTTTAGGAAGAAAAAAGTGTGTCTTATGGAGCGAAAAACACGGTATGTAAAATAATAAACTAGGCATTTCAGGCCCACTGAGCAGGCTCAGTTCCCATTGGGCTGTTTGGGGGAATGGATTCTACAAATGCAATTCTAGGCTGCATCAACGGAAGTCTGGTGTTCCATACCCAGGGAAGGAAAAGCACCACTCTCTTCTGTTTTGGTCAGACCACACCTGGATTCCCGTGTCTGGTTCTGGACATCACAGTTTAAGAAGGATGTTGACAAGCTGGAAGGGTGTGCAGAGGAGGGCGACCGAAATGATCAAGGGTCTGGAAACCAAGCCTGATAATAAAAAATAATAATAAATTTTTATTTATACCCCGCCCTTCCTGGTTCAGAAAACCGGGCTCAGGGCGGCTAACAGCAAATTTAAAACACTTAACTGATGCAACAAAAAACAGCATAAAATACAGTATAAAACGTGAATAACAATAAATTCAGAATTTGAAAATCAATTTAGGGGGGGAAATCCATCCAATAAACATTAGATGATCACCAGGGCTAGCTGGCTAAATTAGTCCTATTTGGGCCAGCGAGGAGACCAGGGGAGAATTAGCTGTGGGGTCTCAGAGCGGGTAATCTTCATAAAATGGAGAGGGGGTGGGAAGAAAGGGGAATAAAAGATCAGGATGAATTCAAATTGAAAGCCAGGCAGAATAGCGCTGTCTTACGGGCCCTGTAGAAGGAAGTTAAATCCTGCAGGGCCCTGGTCTCATGGGACAGAGTATTCCACCAGGTCGGAGCCATCACTGAGAAGGCCCTGGTCCTGGTGGAGGATAGTCTGACTTCCTTAGGACCCGGGACCTCTAAACTATGGTTATTCATGGACCTTAAGGTCCTGTGCAGGGCAGACCAGGAGAGGCGGTCCCGTAAATACGAGGGCCCTAAGCCACAAGGGGATGAGGAACGGTTGAAGGAGCTGGGTATGTTTAGCCTGGGAAAGAGGAGACTGAAAGGAGATATGATAGCCATCTCCTAATATCTGAAGGTGCGTTTGAATTCTGGTGCTGGAGGAGACTCTTGAGAGTCCCATGGACTGCAAGAAGATCAAAGCTCTCCATTCTGAAGGAAATCAGCCCTGAGTGCTCACTGGAAGGACAGATCCTGAAGCTGAGGCTCCAAGACTTTGGCCACCTCATGAGAAGAGAAGACTCCCTGGAAAAGACCCTGATACTGGGAAAGATGGGGGGCACAAGGAGAAGGGGACGACGGAGGACGAGATGGTGGGACAGTGTTCTCAAAGCTACCAGCATGAGTTTGACCAAACTGCGGGAGGCAGTGGAAGACAGGAGGGCCTGGCGTGCTCTGGTCCAGGGGGTCACCAAGAGTCGGACACGACTAAACAACAACAATATCTCAAGGGCTGCCCCATAGAAACTTGTTTCTGCTGCTCCAGATGGTAGGACCCAAACCAGTGGATTCAAATGACAGCAAAGGTGATTCCGACCAAACATCTGGAAGACCTTTCTGACAGCAACGGCCATTTGACCGTGAAACAGGCAACCTTGGAAGGTGGTAGACTGTCCTGCATTTGGAGGTTTTTTAAGCAGAGGTTGGAGGGCCATCTGTCAGGGATTCTTTAGCTGCATTGCAGGGGGTTAGACTAGATGACCCTCAGGGTCCCTTCCAAATCTGCAATGCTTTGGTTCTATGACTTCCATCCCCGAACACAGACAGCTGCCTCATGTTGAAAAGTCAAGGAGTGGTTCAGAATTCCTCTTTTACTTCCTCCTCCTTTCCTTCCCCTACATCGTCTGTTTGGCTAGGCAGCGGTTTGCCTTTGATAATTTACTTTTAATAAGCCAGAGTCAAATGAGACGTGGATGGAGAACCGTCTCCTCCCGAACAGCGCAGAGCTCAAAGCATCCCATAATCGCATCACCTTCTCTCTCTCTCTCTCTCCACCCGCCACTCTGCCTCGCAGGCATCTCGTAAACCGTAAAGGAACGTTGAGGAAAAAACACTAAAAACTCTTTATCTGTCAAGATTCAAGGATCAGCGCCGCCAGCGAGTCAATAATTAATGGGGCATGTTTACAATACATCATTACAGCTGAGAGTGTGAAATTCTCACTGGAAAAATTTCCAGGTTTTTCATGGGAGGGGATGGCGGAGAGGCAAACAGATCATTCTGTCCGTCCTTTGGGAGAGCCCGGAAGAGAAACCAAGGCTGGTCTCGTGGGTAGGGTACAGAGAGCTGGGTTCAAATCCCTGTTCAGCCCTGCCACTCGCTCGACATCAGGTTCCCCATCCCAAAACACAGTAACTCCTAGGCCACCTGCACACATTCAACACTTACGATACTGCTTTATAAATGGCCCTGTCTACCAGCAAATAATTCTGGGAGCTATAGTTTGCACCCGTAACAAACTACAGCTCCCAGAATTATTTGCCGGAGGCCAGGACCATTTATAAAGCTGTATAAAGGTCTGTGTGACTAAAGTCTCATTTATATCTTACTAAGGAGACAGAGTCGGAAGGGTCCACCAAGGGTCATCTAGTCCAACCCTGGGCAATGCGGGAATCTTTTGCCCAACACAGGGCTCAAACCCACAACCCTGAGATGAAAGAGTCCCATACTCTGCTGACTGAGCTATCCCAGAGCTATCATGCCACATTAAACAGTCATAAGGTAAAGGTAAAGGGACCCCTGACCGTTAAGTCCGGTCGTGGCCGACTCTGGGGTTGCGGCACTCATCTCGCTTTATTGGCCAAGGGAGCCGACGTACAGCTTCCAGGTCAATGTGGCCAGCATGACTAAGCCGCTTCTGGCGCACCAGAGCAGCACACGGAAATGCCGTTTACCTTCCCGCCGGAGTGGTACCTATTTATCTACTTGCACTCTGACATGCTTTCGAACTGCTAGGTTGGCAGGAGCTGGGACCGAGCAACGGGAGCTCACCCCGTTGCTGGGATTTGAAGTGGTACCTATTTATCTACTTGCACTTTGACGTGCTTTCAAACTGCTAGGTTGGCAGGAGCAGGGACTGAGCAACCGGAGCTCACCCCGTCGCCGGGATTCAAACCGCCGACCTCAGATCAGCAAGTCCTAGGCTCTGTGGTTTAACCCACAGCGCCACCCATGTCTTCCCCCAACTAATTCTGGGAGCTGTAGTGTGTTATGGGTGCAGAGAGATGTTATGAGACCCCCTCTTCCCTCCCAGAGAGCCACAACTCCCAGAATTTCCTGTGGAGAGGGATACCTCTGTGCATGGTATCGGGTGTGTATGTCTTCTAACTACTAAGAGCACCCTTAGCAGACTGCAGGTCCCAGTTTTCTTTGGGGTTTAAATGTATGGGGAGATAAAGAAAGTCATTTTACACAGCACATAAACTATGGAACTCCAGTGATAGCCACCAACTTTGATGATGATGATGATGATGATGAAATTTATTATTTATACCCCGCTCATCTGGCTGGGTTTCCCCAGCCACTCTGGGCCACTCCCAACAGAATATTAAAAACACGATAAAACATCAAACAATTAAAACATTTAAAACTTCCCTAAAATGGGCTGCCTTCAGATGTCTTCTAAAAGTCAGATAGTTGTTTATTTCCTTGATATCTGGTGGGAGGGCATTCCACAGGGGTGGGGGCCACCACCGAGAAGGCCCTCTGCCTGGTTCCCTGTAGCTTCACTTCTCTCAGTGAGGGAACCACCAGAAGGTCCTTGGAGCTGGACCTCAGTGTCCGGGTAGAACGATGGGGGTGGAGACGCTCCTTCCGGTATACTGGGCCTTTGAGGCCGTTTAGGGCTTTAAAGGTCAGCACCAACACTTTGAATTGTGCTCAGAAACATACTGGGAGAGTGTTAAAAATTCATGGAGGGGAGGCTATCAATGCCACGCTCTGCCTCTACTGCTGGAGGCAGAAATGCTTCTGGTTTATGTTCCCAGCCTTCGTGGCCCACTTGCAGACATCTTTGTAGCACATGGCTTGTCTGCTAATGGACCTGGTGCCTGAAGCCTGCTCCCCATAGAGCACATTGTTACCGGGAAATTGAAAGGGGGGGTGAGAGACCTCCCCGCCCCCATGAGCCTTGCTTCTCCACCCTATGAGGCAAAGACAAAGAGGCTCTGCTGAACATTACAAAATTAAGCAATTCACTGATAAATGGCTCAATGGGGAAACTTTAGACATTCATAAGAAATCACATTGTTGCATTAATCTTCTCAGTTCCTCTCTCTCTCTCTCTCTCTCTCTATATATATATATATTTGTTTATTAGGGGTTTTTTTACATATCATTTTCAACAGTAATTAAACATACTTTTACATCTTATTCAAATTTTTGACTTCCATCAATCCTGTCTGAAAAGTTTCCAATCTAATCTCTCGTTACGCATTTCTTATCTTCCCTATTACATTTCAAACTCATAACCAATATCTCTATCTTTTTCTACTTTGCAACACTTCGTATATTTCTCCTTACAAAACTTCTTGTAGTCCGACTAGCGTAATTTGTTGATTTCAGTTGCTCTTCAAATAATTCATATACTTCTTCCAATCTTCTGTGAATCTCTGGTCCCGCAGGTTTCGAATCCTTCCTGTCATTTTGTCCAATTCTGAATAGTCCATTAATTTCGTCTGCCATTCTTCTTCCGTCGGAATTTCTTCTTGTTTCCATTTCTGGGCTAACAATACGCTTGCCGCAGTTGTTGCATATAAAAACAATTTAACATCTTGCCTATTAATGTCCTGACCTATAATACAGTGGTGCCTCGCAAGACGAAATTAATTCGTTCCGCAAGTTTTTTCGTCTTGCGAGTTTTTCGTCTTGCGAAGCACGGTTTCCCATAGGAATGCATTGAAAATCAATCAATGCGTTCCTATGGAAACCGCCTTCAGACCAGGTCCGGGGACAGTCTGTCCCCCGACCTCTTCTGAAGGCTGGGGGGGGGGGACAAGGGCTTTTCTTCCCACCCCCAGCATTTTAAAAAACCCCGGGACAGCAGAGGACTTCTCCGCTGTCCCGGGGCGATTTTAAAGCCCCCGGGAAGGCAGGCGGGGGGGAGCAAAGACTTTTGCCCCCCGCCGGCCTTCAGAAGAGGTCCAGGACCTCTTCTGAAGGCCGGCGGGGGGCAAAGGTTTTTGCTCCCCCCCGTCTGCCTTCAAAAGCCGTCCGGGATAGCGGGAAGCGCTTCCCTGCTATCCCGGACCGCTTTTAAAATGCTGGCGGTGGGGAGCAAAGCCTTTCGGCCCCGCCGGCCTTCCTGGACCTCTTCTGAAGGCCGGAGGGGGGGGAAGGCTTTGCTCCCCACCGCCAGCATTTAAAAGAGGTCCCCGGAGATTTCCCTATGGGCTTTCTTCTTGCGAAGCAAGCCCATAGGGAAATTCGTCTTGCGAAGCAACTCGCAAACAGAAAACCCTTTCGTCTTGCGGGTTTTCCGTCTTGCGAGGCGTTCGTCTTGCGGGGCACCACTGTACCAAGTAGAAATGCTTCTGGCTTTTTAAAAAAATGTATATTTCAACATTAATCTTCTCAGTTTCAATGCCATTCAGGACCCATGGAAGTGAGGTATAAGGGGAGGGGTGAGTGAGCCCACCATAATCCCAGAGGTGTACAGTGATGTCCACAGGCTCTTTCCTTCCCAAGGAGTCTTGACCAGTGATATCCTGCCCCAATCACAGATAACCACCTCAATCACAATACCTGTAGTGGTTCTAGGGGTTGCTCATGCGTAAGTTGTCGCCACTCCTGGCTAGGTTACCTGGGTGAACCCTTTCTGTCTGGACAGCCTCTCACCCGTGGCTGTCTCAGTCGCTGGCAGAATCCGTCAGTGGCCGTTTCTTGAACTTCTTCCAGCAAAGAAGTTCTTTGATGCCTAGTCTCCTCCTACTCTCCCTGCGTGGAGTGGTTTGGGAGGGAGGGTGTGGGCAGCAGAGGACCCGTGCTCTCCCCGCTGGTCTCCGGCGAGGAGTCCTGGAGCCTCCTCTCCGATTCCCCCATCTGCCCCCCTTCTCCACTGGTGTTACGCTGATTTCCTTCCCCAGCAGATGGGCTGCCTCTCTCCCTGCTGGGACCCTCTCCGGCATCCCTCTGGAGCCTTCCCTCCGCCCCTGGCTCCGATGGCAGTTCCCTGACAATATCTACCCACCCCATAGTCAGACAGGACAAAGGGGTGTGTTTGACTTGACTCAGGGACCCAGCAACTGTCAATGCTTTCCTTTGCACTGTGATGGAGTATGTGTGAAAGACTATAATTGAGTGACAGGTTCCACCTTTTCTGTGACATATCTATGATGTCTTGATGATGCTTCTGCAAATGTACAGTCATATCTCATGTTACGTTTGCTTCATGTTACGTTCTTTCAGGTTACATCCCACAGCGACCCAGAAGTACCGGAAAGGGTTTCGCCGCTCGCGCATGCGCAGAAGCGCAAAATGAAGTCGTGCGCAGGTGCAGAAGAGGCAAATCGCAATACGCGCATGTGCAGACGAGCCGCTGCGGGTTGCACTCTTTTCATGTTGCAAACGGGCCTCCGGAACGGATCCTGTTCGCAACCAGAGGTACCACTGTATTATGGGAAACTTTAAAATACTGATGAAACTGTTATCTGGGGCTTCTGGCTTCTTCTTCTATGTGGTAGCTTGAAGTCTTGGAGCAACAATAAAGATCAGGCCTACAGGCCGCTGTTTTGCTTCTATCTCCTGGCTGAAGTCCCTTGCTTGTGACCACCAACGTGAACCTATGGGAGCCAAGGTTAGACAGTTGCGATGGAGATTTAATCCTTTACAGAAGACTTTCCAAGGCTTTAACTTGCAATGTCTTTGCTTCAATCTATTTACAAAAGGGGAAGGCGGACTTCCTGTTTGAAACCTTCCCGTTTCGATGCCAAATTAATGAATTTAAAGATCCAATTTTTCGTTCTACTCACGGGTAGTTGTTTAAAGTCCAATTGTCCACCGGAAAAAGTCAGCGCTCTCCGGCAACAGCGATGCGGCTTCACTCCGTGAAAGAAGCAGTCAATTCGAAGCACCGCGCCGCTCACCCCACTTCGCTCCGGATCCCCAAATCAGGGTTTCCCCACGAGTAGGGGAGGCGCAAAAAGTGCCAGCCGAATCCCAGGTTCACAAGCTTCTCCCGCCTGTGATTTCAGTGGGTCTCCGCCTTCGCCGTGGTGGTCAGACCCTGAATTCCACGGAGCAAATTCCTCCCGATCGGAGGAACTCCACCATTGCTGGAGACGCCAACCCAGAGTGTGGGGATGTGGGTTTGGGGAGAGCACATCCTCGCTTAAGACCCTGCCCCTGCCATGTGGTGCCCCAAATCTTCCAGACACAACGCATGTAGAAGGCGTTGAGGCATCACTCCTGACAGTTGTAACTTGCCCACAACTCACTTCCACAAAGCAGCGCGCTCAACGCACAAGCTTGGCAGGCCTTCATCTTGATATCGGTCATTAGCATCACATTCTCCCATACCTTTTGGGACGTTGCAATCCTCCTTTATTCCTGCCACCAGCACATTTACCTGGCCAGGAACAAGGCATGCGATGCAATAGGTTTAATCAGCTCCACCTGGTACGCAGGATGAGACCCTACCTGCCCGCAGATGGCCTCACCAGAGTGGTGCATGCTCTGGTTATCTCTTGCTTGGACTACTGCAATGTGCTCTCTGTGGGGCTACTTTGAAGGTGACCCAGAAACTACAATTAATCCAGAATGCGGCAGGTAGACTGGTGACTGGGAGCGGCTGCCAAGACCATATAACACCAGTCTTGAAAGACCTACATTGGCTCCCAGTTCATTTCTGAGCGCAATTCAAAGTGTTGGTGCTGACCTTTGAAGCTCTTAATGGCCTCAATCCTGTATACCTGAAGGAGCGTCTCCACCCCCATCGTTCTGCCCGGCCCCGAGGTCGGGCACTGAGGGCCTTCTGATAGTTCCCTCGCTGCGAGAAGCCAAGTTACAGGGAACCAGGCAGAGGGCCTTCTCGGTAGTGGCACCCTCCCTGTGGAACGCCCTCCCAGCAGATGTCAAAGAGAACAACTACTACCAGACTTTTAGAAGACATATGAAGGCAGCCCTGTTTAGGGAAGCTTTTAATGTTTAATAGGTTATTGTATTTTTATTGTTTTGTTGGAGGCCGCCCAGAGTGGCTGGGGAAACCCAGCCAGATGGACGGGGCATAAATAATAATAATAATAATAATAATAATAATAATAATAATAATAATAATAATAATTTCATTAAACAAAAATAACAAAAACGGAGACTGTGTGATTCCTTAGCGTTCCTCAGAGCACGGTTTCCTTATCTTATCCATGGCTTTATTACAGTTACAACAACGGCCAGTTGCCCAGGCAGGTCTTTGTTAACAAAGGTGCAGGCTTCTCTCAGCTCATGATGGTATTTGACTGCTGGTTCCAAATGTGTTTCAAGGCATTTTAACTCTTGTTCCTCCCCCCCCTCCCCACCTGGGTTGCTACTGGCTGCAGAGAGGTCAGCTCAAGAGGTGAAGCATGTAAGCGGAAGATCGGAGGACTGGGAGGCGGAGGGGGGAGAGGAGGAGAAGGAGAGTTACAGATTGAAGAAAGCTGTTCACAGACTGCTATTACCACCAAATTGGAGGCCAAGGCTTTCGCTGCGGAATAACGCAGGGAACATTTCCCAAGGGGCTTCTGAGGAGAGAGGCAGAGACCCTGCAATTTCCCTCTTTGCCAAGCCAAGCAACTCCAGGACCTGCTCTTCAGACGTTGAGAGCAAAAGGCAAAAAGGGGGAGAAAGGTCACCCTTTTCTGGGGGCGGCGGAGGCCGGAAGAGACGTAATCTCTCCTCTTTGAAAGCAAGCTGGTGGTGAAATATTTGAGGAGCGAAAGGGGAGGCTCCTGTTGTGAATTTGCTTCTGCAAAACCTACTCTGTTGCATTTCATCTCTCTGCCTTCCACATGTTTGCATAATTTCCTGGGTATTGCCAGTATTTGGGTAGATGAGTTTCTGTCCACCAAGGGCCATATTCCCTCTGGTAGAACCTGCCGGGGGCCACACCCTGGGATTGGGAGGGGCCCAAGCCAGCAGTGGGGCCTAAATTATCAGAGGTTGATGGGAAACCTCTGTTACTTGGCAAAGTCCCAAACCCGACTAGATCTGAGGACAGCAGAGAGTCAGTAATCAGAGACCAGATATCTAAATGCAGATGTCATTGTCACTAATATATGTGGTTATATGCATATTAAAGGTAAAGGTAAAGGGACCCCTGACCATTAGGTCCAGTCGTGGCCAACTCTGGGGTTGCAGCGCTCATCTCGCTTTATTGGCCAAGGGAGCCGGCGTCCAGCTTCCGGGTCATGTGGCCAGCAGGACTAAGCCGCTTCTGGAGAACCAGAGCAGCGCACGGAAATGCCGTTTACCTTCCCGCCGGAGCGGTACCTATTTATCTCCTTGTACTTTGACGTGCTTTCAGACTGCTAGGTTGGCAGGAGCAGGGACTGAGCAACGGGAGCTCATCCCATCGCGGGGATTCGAACCGCTGACCTTCTGATCGGCAAGTCCTAGGCTCTGTGATTTAACCCACAGCGCCACCCGCGTCCCTTTATATGCATATTAGTACACATTATTTGGGTGGAGGTCTGGACTGAAAAATTCAGAGCAGCGCAGATGTTTCGGGATGACAGCGTTTCAGTTCAGTTCCGTTCCAGAAAGTGTGAACTAGGTAAGTGTTGCCTTTAAATGTGAACTGAATCAAATTCGGGTCCCTCGATTTCTGAACATCCTACCAGCCAGCCTTATGAGTTGCTGCAGGGTCTGTGAGCGATGCTGATTGCAATTTTCCTATTAGCAATTCTGCTGCTCCTGCTACTATTTCTGATCACGACATTCCAAGCAAAAATGCTTCAGATTGCAAGGGGGAAAGTCCATCTAGAAAAATCACCTCAACCTAGTTAGCATCTTCTTTTTAAGAAAGAGGTTCCGAAAAGCTCCGCCAGGTCTGTTTTTAACAGCACCAGCTGTTTATATCGCAAATGGATGGGGGTGGTGTTTAGATTAATCCATATGTGAGCAAATCGCTTGCTGTTTGAAACCTCCGCATGCTTGAGTCAGAGAATGTTTTATATATGACTGTGTTTTTACATACACACCCACAGTTGTGTTTGCTTTCGATGTGGGATCAATTGACTGAGATGCGTTAATGTGTCATGGGAATGGAGATTACCACAGTGACAGCTCTGCAGCTTCGCCGTCAGAACTGGGAGCGATGAACTGCAGGTGTGGAGGATTCCCTGGTCCTGAATGGGGTAACTGTGCCCCTGAAGGACCAGGTGCGCAGCCTGGGAGTCATTCTGGACTCACAGGTGTCCATGGAGGCGCAGGTCAAATCTGTGTCCAGGGCAGCTGTTTACCAGCTCCATCTGGTACGTAGGCTGAGACCCTATCTGCCTGCAGACTGTCTCGCCAGAGTGGTGCATGCTCTGGTTATCTCCCGCTTGGACTACTGCAATGCACTCTACGTGGGGCTACCTTTGAAGATGACTCGGAAACTACAACTAATCCAGAATGCGGCAGCTAGACTGTTGACTTGGAGCAGCCGCCGAGACCATATAACACCGGTCTTGAAAGACCTACATTGGCTCCCAGTATGTTTCCGAGCACAATTCAAAGTGTTGGTGCTGACCTTTAAAGCCCTAAATGGCCTCAGCCCAGTATACCTGAAGGAGCATCTCCACCCCCATCATTCTGCCCGGACGCTGAGGTCCAGCGCCGAGGGCCTTCTGGTGGTTCCCTCATTGCGAGAAGCAAAGCTACAGGGAACCAGGCAGAGGGCCTTCTCGGTAGTGGCGCCCGCCCTGTGGAACGCCCTTCCAGGAGATGTCAAAGCGATAAACAACTACCTGACATTCAGAAGACATCTGAAGGCGGCCCTGTTCAGGGAAGTTTTTAACGTGTGATATTTTACTGTATTTTTGGTTTTATGAAGCCGCCCAGAGTGGCTGGGGAGGCCCAGCCAGATGGGCGGGGTATAAATAAATTATTATTATTATTATTATTATTATTATTATTATTATTATTATTATTATTATTATTATTATTATACGCATGCACACACACACCCCAATTCGGTTCCAGGCCCTGTTCCAGATCTGTGGGAGGCCCCTGATCGACCCCTTGAATGGCTGCCCCACAAATGACAGAATAATCTTGTTTTCTGCTGCTCCAGAGGCCAGGACCTGAACCAATGGATTTTAGTTACAAGAAAAGATATTCCCGCTCAATGTTTCGTTAGCCCAAAAATGGGAAACAAGCGAAAGAAGAATGGCAACTTAAACCGATGGATTATTACACGCAGTACGTTTAAAGACGACTGGAGGATGTTTGCGGAACATATGGGTGAAAACTGTGCTCATTTAAAAACCTTGGTAGCATTAAGATAAATTCAACAGTGTAAATAATTACTGATGGATGTAACAATGGATGATTACTGAATGGTTTAGTTCAGGGGTCAGCAAACATTTTCAGCAGGGGGCTGGTCCACTGTCCCACAGACCTTGTGGGGGGGGCGGACTATATTGGGGGGGGGGGAATGAATGAATTCCTATGCCCCACAAATAACCCAGAGATGCGTTTTAAATAAAAGGACACATTCTACTCATGTAAAAACACGCTGATTCCTGGACCGTCCGCGGGCCGGATTGAGAAAGTGATTGGGCCAGATCCGGCCCCCAGGCCTTAGGTTGCCTACCCATGGTTTAGTTCATGTAAAATATGTAGGGATGTATGGTGTGCAGAATAAACCACAGAAAGAGAAGAAAGGAAGTCATTGATTTAAGGTTGTTTAAATGAATATTTTGAAATGTAAATTAGAAATATATATATATTTCTTTAGCCAGGAGATAGATGATAGATAGATAGATAGATAGATAGATAGATAGATAGATAGATAGATAGATAGATGATAGATAGATAGAGATAGATAGATAGATAGATGATAGATAGATAGATAGAGATAGATAGATAGATGATAGATAGATAGATAGATAGATAGATGATAGATAGATAGATAGATAGATAGATAGATGATAGATAGATAGATAGATAGATAGATAGATAGATAGATAGATAGATAGATAGATAGATAGATGATAGATAGATAGATGATAGATAGAGATAGAGAGATAGAGAGATAGAGAGATAGAGAGATAGAGAGATAGAGAGATAGAGAGATAGAGAGATAGATAGATAGATAGATAGATAGATAGATAGATAGATAGATAGATAGCAAACTTTTTCAGCAGGGGGCCGGTCCACCATCCGTCAGACCTTGTGGGGGGCCAGACTATATTTTTTGGGGGGGGGGAATGAACAAATTCCTATGCCCCACAAATAACCCGGAGATGCATTTTAAACAAAAGCACACATTCTACTCATGTAAAAACACCAGGCAGGCCCCACAAATAACCCAGAGATGCATTTTAAATAAAAGGACACATTGCACTCATGTATAAAACGCTGATTCCCAGACCGTCTGCCAGCCGGATTTAGAAGGCCACTGGGCCGGATCTGGCCCCCGGGCCTTAGTTTACCTACCCATGGTCCAAAATTGAAGGAACATCGCTGAGAAGCTGCAGTTTGAAGGTTTGCCACACGGGGGTGCTGCCAGCCATTATTTTTCAGCCTGACCTACCTCACAGGGCTGTTGTGTAGCTGGAGGAGTGAGCAGAGCCATAGACACCTCCCAGAGCACCTCACACAGAAAGGACAAGCTACAAACGCCACACACATTCCTGTCCTGTGGGACAGGAAGCTCAGTAGGTAGAGCACGGGGGCTCTTAATCCCAGGGTTGTGGGTCCCTACCAGCTCTATGATTCTAATGTACTTCTGTGATGCATGAGGGAAGGGAGGGAATTCAGTTCTGTTCACATTTAAGTGTAAACCCTGTTATAATAATAATAATAAAATTTTTTATAAACCGCGCCCTCCCCAGCCAAGGCCGGGCTCAGAGCGGCTTACAAGCAATAATAAAAACAAGATGAATGATTACAACTTAAAAACAAAAATAAAATACAACATTAAAATAATGGAACATTAAAATATTAAAATGTAGCCTCATCGCAGGAGAAGGAAAAGAAAGGAGGAAAAAGGGAGGGAGGGAATCAAATTGGCTCCAAGCCAAAGGCCAGGCGGAACAACTCTGTCTTACAGGCCCTGAGGAAAGAAATCAGATCCCGCAGGGCCCTGATCTCATGAGGCAGAGCGTTCCACCGGGCCGGAGCCAGTGTTGAAAAGGCCCTGCCTCTGGTTGAAGCCAATCTAACTTCCTTAGGGCCTGGGACCACTAGGGTGTTGCTATTTATGGACCTTGAGGCTCTCCGTGGGGCATACCAGGAGAGGCGGTCCCATAGGTACGAGGGTCCTAGGCTATATAGGGCTTTAAAGGTCAAAAGCAGCACCTTAAATCTGACCCTGTACTCCACCGGGAGCCAGTGCAGCTGGAAAAGCACTGGGTGAATATGCTCCCATGGCAGAGACCCCGTGAGGAGCCTCGCTGCTGCATTCTGTACCCGCTGGAGTTTCTGGGACAGCTTCAAGGGCAGCCCCGCATACAGAGAATTACAGTAGTCAAGCCTGGAGATGACCGTCGCATGGATCACTGTGGCCAGGTCGGGGCGGGAAAGGTAAGGGACCAACTGCTTGATGCGGCGAAGGTGGAAAAATGTCGCCTTGGCTGTTGCTGTAACTTGCGCCTCCATGGAAAGGGAGGCGTCAAGGATTACACCCAAACTCTTAACAGAAGGCAAAAACAAGCCCCCTCCGTAGAGGCTGGCCCCTCTCACTGCTCTCGGAGCTTGTTTTCCAGTAACCTCCTCTGGCTGACATCCCGGACAGACCAGGGAGATTTTGATAGGTGACTTTTCCCAGCGTGGGTTAAATGCACACCCCCTCCCTCCTGCTTCCCTAACAGGGAAAGGAGATAGTCAGAAACTTCATCTGCCAATGGCAGATGAAGAGGAGGCAGATGAAGAGGAGGCAGATGATGCCAATGGCAGATGAAGTTGATGGACTACATGGAACTGGCGGAAATGACTGGCAGAATCCGAGACCAGGGAGAAGAGTCGGTGGAAGAAGATTGGAAAAAATTTAAAGATTATCTACAGAAATACTGTAAAATTAATGAATGTTAGAAAGATGCTGGAATGAAGTTATATGGCTTTAGCAGAAATGTTACAAAGAATTAAGTACAAATAGATTGTTAATGGATTAAAGGGGAAAAATAAGGTTAGAATGTGTTAAGATAAATTACAGGACAGAAAACTGAGGAAGATGGAAAGGATTTGCTGAAACAGTTAACTGAAGTGGAATACAAAAAAGGGAGGTGTGAGGAGGTCGCTGAAACAAGTGAATGAAAGATAAGATATTGAAATTATTAGATGTGTTTTTAATTGTCTTTGTTTTGTTAATTAATGTATATGTAGTGTTTTTGTTTCTGTATTGTATTGTATTGGTTTGTTTTGTTTAATTCTTTTTCTGTGCTGTGGGAGCTGTAGATCTGGGAGGCGGTGCCTAGCCACTCCCAGCGCCCCTTCAGCAAACTAACATTCCCGGCGCCGGTGCCACCCTTCTCATCGCAGACCCACTGAAGTGAATGTTTAGGGGGGGCTGCTTTGAGGATAGCTCGCACCGGATGCCCCCCGTGATTCTCGACCCCAGAAACGAAGCGTGTGTCGAATTCTCCCTTTTTTGCGACGGAGCCAGCCTTTGTTCGCATGTTCACCTTCAAGCGTCCCCTCTCGCTATTATTATTCTTCCCAGGCCTGCTAATTATCTCCTCTCTTTGTGTTTCAGAAAGTGCATCCGCGTCCTCCCACAATCCCCTCCTCCTCCCCAGGTTCCATCTTGTTTGCTCTGCCCCTGCCTCGTTAAAATAAAAACAGTCTTTTGCTAATTATTGGGAGAGCAATGTAGCTCTCAAGGAAAGGAGATGCGAGTGGGAGAATATTGCGTTTGGCTGAAGAAAAAAATGCATCTCCTCTCTAGGATGCGCCAACTTCTGCTGAGGATCGTGTCCACGCCCCAAGTCAGTGGGGCGGGTGGGGTGGCCAGGGGTGGCCCAAGACGCCCCCAATGCCATCCCCACAACTGGGGAGGGGCGGTGAGGTACTGCAAGGGCACCCTCCTCTCGCCAAAACTCAGTGCCGAAAATCGTGGCGCTTTTCCAGTGAAGGCGGTGAAGGTCCTGTGTGAGTGTCTGGAGGTGGTTGGAGGATGGGTGGTGGCAAATAGATGGAGGTTGAATCCTGACAAGACAGAAGTACGGTTTTAGGGGGACAGGGGGCGAGCTGGTGTGGAGGACGCCATGGTCCTGAATGGGGTAACTGTGCCCCTGAAGGACCAGGTGCGCAGCCTGGGAGTCATTTTGGACTCACAGCTGTCCATGGAGGCACAGGTCAATTCTGTGTCCAGGGCAGCTGTTTATCAGCTCCATCTGGTACACAGGCTGAGATCCTTCCTGCCTGTGGACTGTCTCGCCAGAGTGGTGCATGCTCTGGTTATCTCCCGCTTGGACTACTGCAATGCGCTCTATGTGGGACTACCTTTGAAGGTGACCCGGAAACTACAACTAATCCAGAATGTGGCAGCTAGACTGGGGACTGGGAGTGGCTGCCGGGACCACATAACACCGGTCCTGAAAGACCTACATTGGCTCCCAGTACGTTTCCGAGCACAATTCAAAGTGTTGGTGCTGACCTTGAGAGCCCCAAACGGCCTCAGCCCAGTAGACCTGAAGGAGCATCTCCACCCCCATCGTTCAGCCCGGACACTGAGGTCCAGCTCCAAGGGCCTTCTGGCGGTTCCCTCAGTGCGAGAAGTGAAGTTACGGGGAACCAGGCAGAGGGCCTTCTCGGTAGTGGCGCCCACCCTGTGGAACACCCTCCCTTCAGATGTGAAGGAAATAAGCAGCTATCCTATTTTTAAAAGATATCTGAAGGCAGCCCTGTTTAGGGAAGTTTTTAATATTTAATGCTGTATTGTTTTTAACGCTTGATTGGGAACCGCCCAGAGTGGCTGGGGAAACTCAGCCAGATGGGTGGGGTATAAATAATACATTATTATTATTATTATTATTATTATTATTATTATTATTATTATTATTATTTCCAAAGGTGTCAGAAGCGGTGGGCAGGCAGGGAACTCGAGTTTCTGCCGCCCAATGTGATGCAGCTGCTTCACCCTGCCTCATCTGTGGGCCGGCTCTGGGTGCAGGGTTTCAGACAGGGGGTATCCTAGCCTTGCCTGGGGGTGCCTGGGAATGAGCCCGGGACACTCTTCAGGCAAAGCATTTGCTGCACCGCTCCAGCCCACCAATAAAGCAAGTTTCTAGTCCTCATCGTCCTGACCTAAAGGGCTGGTTGAAACAGAGATACAGGGCGCAGTGCCGTCGGGATTGACAGGGTCCTTCTCAGTCCTACCTGGAGACGCCCAGGATTTGAACCCGGAACTCCTGCTTGCCAAACAGGGGCTCTACCACCGAGATAAGTTGCTCTCCCTTCTAATGTTGCCCCTGGGCACTAGACCAAGTGATAGCTCGGTCGGCAGAGCTTGAGGCTCTCAGGGTCGTGCATTTGAGCCCTACATTGGCCAAAAGATTTCTGCATCACAGTGCGTTGGGCTAGATGACCCCTGAGGTTCCTTCCAACTCTACAATTCTATGATATAAGTGCTGACTAGCATGTATTTCTTTTTTTTAAAAAAAAAAAGATCAAGCTGCTTTTTTCTAATTTATCTTCAGCCGCAATTATTGCAGTCTTTTGCAATGCAATTTGAAAACATATTACACTTGGTATCTGCGTCTCAGGGAGCGAGAGAGAGGAGGAGGGAAGGGGACGAATGAACGATCTTTAAAACTAGGAGAACATGGAGGGAGGTTGGTAGGTGAAGCTTTCATACAGGCCTTCCTCATGTGTGTTTTCCCCCAATTGGGGTGCAGGATTTCCAGGTCAGGAGCATCCCAGACCCTGGGATTTCAGAGCCCAAACCTGGGACCAGCCCCTGGCGATGTCTCAGGCCCTGGAGACAGAATCATAGAACTTTAGGGTTGGATTTTGTGAATACATAAATCTGGCAAGACTCACAGCTTACATAAGGGGACAATCGGACCAGAAATTATTAAAAGAATGGGGTTGTGCTAAAGAGTATATGAAAAAACATTGTTCTGGAGTTAGTATATTGGTATGTAATGAATGATGCTTTACAGGGTTAAAGAATAAGAAAAATGGTGTAAAAAAGCACAAAGAGGGAAGTAATCTAATTAGACACAACAATACAGTAAGAGTAAATTTTTTGAGGTCTTAGAACAAAGGAAGGAAGTCAATTTGTGTTTATGTACGTAATGATATGGTTTTGTTCTGTAGATGTGTGCTTTTTTTGTTTTTGTTTAGTTTAGTTTTGTTTCCTTTGCTTCTTTTTCCCTTTTCTGTTTTTTTTCTATATGTTCCTGGGATTTTTGTCTGTATAGTATTATTCTGGATTCAATGTTTGTAATTTTTGTTATGATTCTGCATTGAAAATAAAAAAATCCCAAAAAAAAAAGAACTTTAGGGTTGGATGGGACGGGGAAGATCCACAACAAACAATCAGCGCAACAGTTTCTTTTCTTTTTTTCAATTTTTCTTTATTAGTTTTCTCAATATTATAAGCAAACAAACAAACACACAAGACAAACAAACAAACATAAATCATAGCCTTATTGGAAAATTACACTTATTAACTTTGTTAAGTGACTTCCTCGCTTCCCCTTGGTTGAATATCATTGCATGTCCTTTTAGCAGTTTTCCAAATCCCAATTCTTATGAAGTTTAACTTAAACATTAACATGCTTAAATCTTCACCTTATGGAATTAAACATATTAATTCATCACTTCACATAAATAAAATCCTAGGCCAATTAAGTATCTGCAAGCTGTCTTCAGTTAATTTAACTTAACAAATGTAACTAGATAATCATTAAATTTATTCCACTCCTCCTGATACTCCTCCTCCTTCTGGTCTTCTGGTTAGGTGGGCTAGCTCCGAAAAATCCATCATCTTCATCTGCCATTCTTCTATCGTTGGTAATTCTTGGGTTTTCCACTTTTTAGTGGAAAACAAACTGTTTCAAAAGGACTGGAGCAAATTTATATTATACAATGGTACCCCGCAAGACGAACGCCTCGGAAGACGAAAAACTCGCTAGACGAAGGAGTTTTTCGTTTTCTTAGCCGCTTCGCAAGACGCATTTCCCTATGGGCTTACTTCGCAAAATGAAGCTTGCCCCGCAAGCTCAGGGGATAGCGGGGAAGTGCAGCGCGTCTTCCCCTCTCTCCCCGGACCCCTTTTGAACCAAGGGGCGGCAGCGGGGAGAAGCGATTCTCCCCGCTGCCCCTTCCCTTGCTTTAAAACAGGTCCGGGGACAGAGGGGAAGGCGCGCACGCCTTCCCCTCTGTCCCTGGAGATTGCGGGGCTGGCAACGGGGAGAAGCAATCTTCTCCCCGCCGCCCCTTGCTTTAAACAGGTCCAGGGACAGAGGGGAAGGCGCGCGGCGCTTCCCCTCTGTCCCCGGACGGTCTCCATAGGAACGCATTGATTGATTTTCAATGCATTCCTATGGGAAACCATGCTTCGCAAGACGAAAAACTCGCAAGAAGAAAAAACTTGCGGAACGAATTAATTTCGTCTTGCGAGGCACCACTGTATACGAAAGAACATTGTAAACATCTGAAAACGTTTGTAGGTTTGAGTCGAAGTGCTTTGTAACGTGAACATAAGGAGCTGGTTTACATTGAAAGAGGGGAAATACAAAAAGGTAAAAAAGGTGGTCATAAAAATGCTAAGAATTAAGTAATTACGTCTGGAAGTCAGAAAGGGGGGGGCGGGGGGAGGTCGATCCTCAGTTTGAGCAATGCATGTGGTTATGGAATTATGTAATGGAACTGTGATTATGATAAAATTGAAAATTTAATAAAAATTATTATTTTTTAAAAAATAGAGTTGGAAGGGACCCTTAGGGTCATCTAGACCAACCCCCTGCAATGCAGGAATCTCTTGCCCAACTTGGGGTTCGAACCCACAACCCTGGGATTTAGAGCCTCGTGCTCTACCGACTGAGCTATCCCAGGGGAGGGGAGCGTACAGGTCCGTCCCCCAAGTTATCCTGCATTTCTGACAGCAAAGCGCTGGTTCCCTGAAGATGTTGGCTGTCCAATTATTTAGTTATTTGCTGAGAACACTGGCAGTGGGAGACCTTTCAAGCATTTCTGTCAACTTCTCCCTTTTCTTGCGAGGAATCCTATTCAGAATAAGGGAATTTCCCTTTAAAAGAGGAAAGCGTTGACAGCTATGCTTTCAAGCTGAAGAGCAATGTGGCTGATGTGCAGTCACAACTAGGTAGCCTTACACTGCAGAAGGCATGGCACAAAAGGAAAAGGGGAGAGGGAGGGAAAAGGAAAGGTATATATTTCTGTTAGGATGGTGACATTTCAGGCTGAAGAACTGAGATTTATTGGAGGGGAGGTCTGAGCAAGTTTAAGGAGTGTTTGAGGCCATTCTTGCACTGCAGGGAATTGCAGGGTGTGTCATTTACAGAAGATTGGAAGAATTATACGAACTATTTGAAGAGCAGCTCTCATCAACAAATTACGCTAGTAGGACTGCAAGAAGTTTTGTAAGGAGGAATGCATGAAATATTGCTAAGTAGAGAAAGAATAGACATATTGGTTAAGAGATTTAAATGTAATAGTGGAAGTAAGAAATGTATATTAAGTGAATAGATTGGAAAAAAATTCAGATGTGATTGATGGAAGTAAAAAAAAAATAGTATCAGATATGAAAATATGTTTAATGATTGTTGAAAATGATACGTTGCAAAAATCAATTAAAAAATTATATAAATAAATAAATAAAGAATACATGTGGCCCTCTGGACCTCCCCGCCTGGCCCTCAGAACATTCTCCAGGCCACACTCCTCACTGCCTTTGCTTCACACCCTCCTTGCGTGTTTTCGCCTGGCCAGGCAGGGTGCGTCCCTAAAATCTGACCCTGCCTCTCGCTCACCTGGTCTGAGAGGGCAGAGTTTGGGTGTAAGAAGTTCCTGTGCAATGCAAGCGTTGCTCCGCCCCTTTTTCCTTTTGCCCCGCCCACCACTGGGCTCCAGCACTGACTGGCAGCCGGCAGGAAGGTTTTCCTGGCACTGCCTGGGTATCGAATTGCAGAATTGGGAGGGGCCCTGAGGCTCACCTTGGTCCAACCCCCCTGCAATGCAGGAATCTAGGCTCTGTGTGTGCTCTAATCACTGAGCCGCACAGCCTCCCCCCAAGGAAGTTGACCTCTGCCCTCCCGGCGTGGGTGACTGAAACCCTCGGCCGCCTCCGCCGCTGACACCCCGCCCCTCTCGACTTGAAATCCCGCTTTTCCGGCAGACAACTAGGCTAGGCTGTCATGTCTAAACCTGTCTGAAGTATCACCCAGCGTGGAGGCGCCATGAGGGAGTGACTGAAGGCAGAAACTCTCTCTCTCTCAGGTCACCAACTCAAAATGCCCAAGAGTCATGGATCTGAAGCGCCGTTTTCTGGTTCTGCCAACGCCTCCGTTCCTCTCCGGATCCATCTTTCTTCCCCTCCTCCTCCTCGCTTGGAGACCTGCAATTTAGCAAGGAGCGACAGGGAACACAGAGGGGAAGATTTAGGACTGCTAAAAAACAGGGCTTCTTCAAAGCAGCGCCTAAGTCAAACTGCAGAACTCCCTCTCCCTTTTTTTAACCAAAAAAATATATATATTGTTTATGCCTATCAAGTTTATAAAGGTAAAGGGACCCCTGACCATTAGGTCCAGTCGTGGCCAACTCTGGGGTTGCGGCGCTCATCTCGCTTTATTGGCCGAGGAGCCGGCATACAGCTTCCGGGTCATGTGGCCAGCATGACTAAGCCGCTTCTGGCAAACCAGAGCAGCACACGGAAACGCCTTTTACCTTCCTGCCGGAGCAGTACCTATTTATCTACTTGTACTTTGACGTGCTTTCGAACTGCTAGGTGGGCAGGAGCAGGGACCGAGCGACGGGAGCTCACCCCGTCGCGGGGATTCGAACCGCCAAGCTTCTGATCGGCAAGCCCTAGGCTCTGTGGTTTAACCCACAACGCCACCTGTGATCAAGTTTATACATTTCACTAATTTCGCTATCATTTTAACATTTCAAAACTTGACTTCCTCCCCCCTTATTCTACGGCCCCTTAAATTTATTTTTAATATCTTCTGCGTATCCAAATTGACTTGATCATTTATGCATCTGCTTTAAATATATAGGCTACTCAAACTGCAGGTTATTACAATAATCCTGCCAATGTTCTTATCTGTTTACAGTTTATCTGCAAATATTCAATAAGCCATTTCCATTTTTTAAAAAAAGTTTATCTTGATTTCTTATTCTTCCGGTAAGTTTCGCCATTTCTGCATATTCCGTAAGTTTTTGCATGCATTCTTTCTTTGCTGGGAATTCTGCTTCGTTCCATTTTGGGGCGAGTAACATTCTTGCTGCTGTAGTTGCATTTAGTCGTACCCTATTTTGTGGCCATGATCCATTTTGGAGCCCTGGGCCGCTAGCCAAACAGCGGTTTGCACTTCTGTGCATGTGCAAAGTGCGATTTAGTGCTTCTGCACATGCGCGAGTGGCAAACCCGGAAATAACCCATTCCTGTACTTCCAGGTTTGCCGCAGACATTCGCCAGAATGGACACTAGACAAGGCCGATGTTCACGGAGGTATTACTGTACATGAATAAGTTTCTATACATTCTAGGTAGTTGTGTCCCTATAATTGCCAAAAGAAAAGATTCTGGGTGTGTGTTTTTTTACAAACGTTATTTTAAACATCCTATACCGTATTTTTCGCTCTATAAGACGCACCAGGCCACAAGACGCGCCTAGTTTTTGGAGGAGGAAAACAAGAAAAAAAATATTCTGAATCTCAGAAGCCAGAACAGCAAGAGGGATCACTGGGCAGTGAAAGCAGCAATCCCTCTTGCTGTTCTGGCTTCTGTGATAGCTGCGCAGCCTGCATTCGCTCCATAAGACGCACACACATTTCCCCTTACTTTTTAGGAGGGGAAAAGTGAATCTTGCAGAGCAAAAAATACGGTATATCATTTCCCGGTAAGCTTTAACTTTCCCACAAGACCACCCCTCCCAGAACTCCCTCCCTTACATTCTTATGGAACCTCCCAGTCCAGTAGCAGTCCATCTGGATCCTTAAGCCAGGGTTCAGCAAACATTTTTCAGCAGTGGGCCGGTCCACTGTCCCTCAGACCTTGTGGGGGGCCGGACTATATTTTGAAGGGGGGAAATGAACGAATTCCTATGCCCCACAAATAACCCAGAGATGCATTTTAAATAAAAGCACACATTCTACTCATGTGAAAACATGCTGATTCCTGGACCGTCTGTGGGCCGGATTTAGAAGGCCATTGGGCCAGATCCAGGCCCTGGGTCTCAGTTTGCCTACCCATGCCCTAAGCTCTGTCTGTCCACTGTGAGAACAGGATGCAGTGGTACCTCGGGTTAAGTACTTAATTCGTTCCGGAGGTCCGTTCTTAACCTGAAACTGTTCTTAACCTGAAGCACCAATTTAGCTAATGGGGCCTCCCGCGCTGCCGCACTGCTGGAGCACGATTTCTGTTCTTATCCTGAAGCAAAGTTCTTAGCCTGAAGCACTATTTCTGGGTTAGCGGAGTCTGTAACCTGAAGCGTATGTAACCCGAGGTACCACTGTAATGAACTGCTGGGCCATTGGTTTGAACCAGCATGTCCGATTCGAGCTAGTTAGCACATGCAGGGTTAAAAACATGAGAGCCAATGAGCCCAGTATCCTGACTTCCTCAGCATGGCCAAGCAGGTGTGCCGATGGTGATCATTTAGAAAGATGAGTTCAAGAAGTTAAAATAACAATAATATCCTGTCTCGGGTCAGCATTCGCATCCTCAGCTTTGGTGCCAAGTATGGTGTCACAGAATGTTTACGAACACTCAAATAGCTCTGGGAGAATCATCTGTTGGTCCGGAGGGATGTCACAAAATGCTGGAGAACATTCCAACAGCTCCGGAGGAAGTGTTGCTCACAGGATGCTGGCGATTAGCAAAATTGCAGGGATGAATTGGGAAAACATCCGGAATGCCGGCAAGGGGGAGGGGAAATGCCACCTGTCAGGAGCTCAGGAAAGCTTTCTGTCTGGGTTTGGGAAGGTGTACCTGTTTGTGCTCTCTTTCCACAGCTTACCTTTGGATATCTGCTAGCTGCTGTTATTTGCTCACGTTGAGAGATAAGAAAAACAACACCGTCCTTCTGAATGATGGTGCCATGCCAGGCAGTTCCTCAGCCTCCCAAAGCAAGCATCACCTGCGTGGTTTTTTTAAAAGAAAGGGAGAGATCGTCAGGCTGCATGCAAATGTCAATCAAATCAACGACTGCCAAGAGGGGAAGGGGATCAGATCAGACAGAGAGAAATTGCCGCCGCCTCATATTTATCTCCCCAGTGAAGAAAATAACAAGAATAACGGAATTTAAAAAATTAAGTAAATCATTATTGGCCCAGAAATGGAAACAAGAAGAATTACTGACGAAAGAAGAATGGCAGATGAAATTAATGGACTATGCAGAATTAGATAAGATGGCAGGAAGGATTCGAAACCTGCAGGACCAGAGATTCTCAGAGGACTGGAATAAATATGTGAACTATTTGAAAAGCAATTGTAATTAACAGATTACGCTAGTAGGATTACAAGAAGTTTTGTAAGGAGAAAAATATGAAATATTGCAAGGAAGATTATGAAGAGAGTTATTAGTCAAGATAATTAAAAGTAATAGTGAAATTAAGAAATGTAAATTAAGTGAAAAAGATTGGGAAAATTTCAGATGTGATTGATAGAAGTCAAAAAAATGTATAAAATATGAAATTGTGTTAAATGCTTGCTGAAAATGATAGGTTAAAAAAATTAATATATATATATATAAATAAGATAGTCTTTCCAGCTAAAATAAATAAATAAATTTAAGTGAATCAGCATGGGTATGATTCCCCAGCTGTGAAGAACCTCCATACTATTGCCTTGGCTGAAAGATTAAAAATAAATAAATACCTAGCAGCTGTCTCCCTATGGGAGACTCCTTCTCCGCCCCAGCTATTGACTGACATGCTGTGATGTCACAGAATGTTCACAAACATTCCAACGACAGGGAGGGAGGGAGGGAGGGAGGGAGGGAGGGAGGGAGGGAGGGAGGGAGGGAAGGGCGAGGTGTGGAATGTTCTCAGAGGTCAGGGGAGCCATGAAAAGATGTACAGGCAAGCTCATCGTTTGGCAGGTGCCAATCAATTGCTTGGGTAATTGTGAAAGCTCTGCGGACAGTTGTACGTTTTAAATGCACATTGTGTCTTGTGTTGCAAACCCCTGAATTTGTTTCCCTGGGGGGGGCAGGGAGCTGCGTGGGTTGCAGTGACTCCGCAACAGGTCACGCAAGCAGATAATCAATAGCAAGCGACCCGCCTCGCAGAGGATCACAACCAACAACTTCTCCAACGAAGGTCTTGCGCAAACGCAAGTTATAATCCGGACATGTTCTTGCAGGGGGGAAAGTCAACCCTCCTGATTAAAAAGCAGAGTTTGCTCCGCTGCCCCTTCTGGAATCGCAACGAGGTGACCTCTTTCCACCAGCAAAACACACACACACACCAAGCAGTTTGCTCAGAAAGCACACAGATAAATAAATTTTGCATATTAGCCAGGGCCATAAGAAAACCTACCACCCCCAAATCTGTGAGGCTGAGTCTTAAGTGAATTTTTATGGCCAACATTATCAACCCCCCAAGGATACCAACATGGAGGAGAGGCTGACTCCTTCTCCCGAACACTGCCAATTATCTGCCGGCGCATTAGGAAAAGGGGGCAGGAAGAAAAGCAGGGTCTTTATGCTGTTTTCTTTTGCATCGGGTGGAAAACCACCAGGATAGAGTCCCGTGCCCCGAATGTTTCCATCAATATTCATGGCTATGACATACAGGTCACCGCCTCTGCAAAGGAAAGCATTGTGGCATCTGGAATTAACACCCCTCTTTTGCATGTGGGTTAAACCACTGAGCCTAGGACTTGCCGATCAGAAGGTCGGTGGTTCGAATCCCCGCGACGGGGTGAGCTCCCGTTGCTCGGTCCCTGCTCCTGCCAACCTAGCAGTTCGATAGCACGTCAAAGTGCAAGTAGATAAATAGGTACCACTCCGGCGGGAAGGTAAACCGTGTTTCCGTGCGCTGCTCTGGTTCACCAGAAGCGGCTTAGTCCTGCTGGCCACATGACCCAGAAGCTGTATGCCGGCTCCCTCAGCCAATAAAGCGAGATGAGCGCCGCAACCCCAGAGTCGGTCACGACTAGACCTAATGGTCAGGGGTCCCTTTACCTTTGCGTGTGTAGGGGATCTTTCTCAGTTCCTCAAATGTGGGGCACACAGGGCTGCCCCCTCGAGGCCGAACCAGGAGCTGCCAAACACAGCAGCTTGGCCAACTGCTCGCCAGGGGCCACTGGCAGCTGATCAGCTGCCGGCGTCCCGTCAAGGTGGTGGTACCAGACAGGGCCGGCCCGCTCATGGGGGACGGTGTGGCAGTTGCCTCAGGCAGCAGACTGGGGGCAACCAGGAGGAGTGGCAGATAGGGCTCTCGTATCTACGGGACCGCCTCTCCTGGTCTGCCCCGCAGAGGACCTTAAGGTCCATGAATAATCATAGTTTAGAGGTCCCGGGCCCTAAGGAAGTCAGACTATCCTCCACCAGGGCCAGGGCCTTCTCAGTGATGGCTCCCACCTGGTAGAATGCTCTACCAGGACCCTGCAGAATTTAACTTCCTTCCACAGGGCCTGTGTTGTTGTTTAGTTGTTTAGTCATATCTGACTCTTTGTGACCCCCTGGACCAGAGCACGCCAGGCACTCCTGTCTTCCACTGCCTCCCGCAGTTTGGTCAAACTCATGTTGGTCGCTTTGAGAACACTGTCCCACCATCTCTTCCTCCGTCGTCCCCGTCTCCTTGTGCCCTCCATCTTTCCCAACATCAAGGTCTTTAACAGGGAGTCTTCTCTTCTCATGAGGTGGCCAAAGTCTTAGCCTCAGCTTCAGGATCTGTCCTTCCAGTGAGAACTCAGGGCTGAGTTCCTTCAGAATAGAGAGATTTGATTTTCTTGCAGTCCATGGGACTCTCAAGAGTCTCCTCCAGCACCAGAATTCAAAAGCATCCATTCTTCGGCCATCAGCCTTCTTTATGGTCCAGCTCTCACTTCCATACATCACTACTGGGAAAACCATAGCTTTAACTATATGGACCTTTGTTGGACAGAGCTATTCCGCCTGGCCGTTAATTTGAATTCAGCCTGATCTCCTATTTCCCTTCTCTTCCCTCCCCCTCCCCTTTTATGAAGATCACCCGCTCTGAGACCCCACAGCTAATTCTCCCCTGGCCTCCTCGCTGGCCCAAGTAGGACCAATTCAGCCAGCTAACCCTGGGGATTATCTAATGCTTATTTCCCCTAAATTGATTTCTGAATTTTGAATTTTAGAGTTATTCATCTTTTCTATACTGTATTTTATGCTGCTTTTACAATTAAGTGTTTTAAATTTATTGTTAGCCACCCTGAGCCCGGTTTTTGAACCGGGAAGGGCGGGGTATAAATAAAAAATTATTATTATTATTATTATTATTATTATTATTATTATTATTATTATGGACCCCAAAGAGAGAACCACTAAGTGCAGGAGACAAGGGATGCTCGCCACTGCCTTCTTCCCCCAACACCTTCAGTGCATCCAGTCAACTTGGATGGAGGCGGTGGTTAGGATCAGAAGGTTGGAGGTTCGAACCCACCCCGGAGCAGATGGGCAGAATTCCTGCATTGCAGGGGGTTCGGCTAGATGACCCCTGGGTTCCCTTCCAACCTAACAATTATATGATTCTGTGAAATGAGGAGAGGGAGAACAGTGTTTCTTTATCTTCTTCTTTGGCAATCCCTCGTAGCCGAGCAAGATTGTCTTCCATAAACACGGTTTTAACAGTGAGTCCATACGTGACTGTGGAGGCCAATTCTGGATCCCCACATCCTTCCACAGTAGGGACATTGGTTTCCAGGCGGGAGTTGATCACTGTCTGGATTTGCCAAGCGTGCCTTCCTCTTAGAACGTTTCTCCCTTGCGTCCTGAGTTCGAGTGTCTTCAAAGCCCAGGACACCTTTGGCAAAGGCTGCTCTCCAATTAGAGCGCTCACAGGCCAGTGTTTCCCAGTTGTCAGTGTTTATACTACATTTTTAAAGATTTGCCTGGAGAGAGCCTTTAAGCCTCTTTTGTTGACCACCAGCATCACACTTTCCATTTTAAAGTTCGGAATAGAGGAGTTGCTTTGGAAGACGATAATCAGGCATCCACACAACATGACCAGTCCAACGAAGTTGATGTTGAAGAATCATCGCTTTGACACTGGTGATCTTTGCTTCTTCCAGTACACTGGCATTAGTTCACCTGTCTTCCCAAGTGATGTGTACATTTTTTCGGAGGCACCGTTGATGGAATCTTCCGAGGAGATGGAGATGGCGTTTATAAGCGGTCCATGTTTCACGTGCATACAGTAAGTTTGGTATTACAATAGAGAACAGTGCAGGCCATTTTGAGCCACTTGGAGTGCTTTATATACATTATTTACACAATGGGCTGCACGTGATTGGCTAATTCCGTAATTCTCCTGTAGGCCAATCAGGTTGTGGATTCACTTCCATCTGGAGCTGGATTGGGTGGCTCCTGCAGACCAATCATACTGCTGCATTGTTCTAGGACCAATCAGACTGCTGCATTCTGGATCCTGTTGTTCTAGGACCAATCAGACTGCTGCATTTTGGATCCTGTTGTTCTAGGACCAATCAGACTGCTGCATTTTGGATCCTATTCAACTCAGTACATAACATGGAGCAAAAGAGGGACATGGATATATTTGCAGCAAAAGCAAATAAGCCGTCGCCAAAGTACATCTGCCAGTCTGTTGGTCTTGCTCTTGGTCTTGCTCTTTCTCAAAAAAGGAAGATTAGCAGTGACAAGATCCACTGAAGGCACAAACAGGTCACCCTGGAAAAACAGGCTTTGCTTGTGTACACAACGTGTCTCAGTCCTGACTCAGGAGAGGTGCAGCACATGACCGGCGACCATAATTATTGTTTATCCAGACGCCTGCCCAGTGATCACACTCAAAGATCCACGGAGGGGACAGAGCAAAGATTATTATTATGATACATTAAAGGTAAAGGGACCCCTGACCATTAGGTCCAGTCGTGGCCAACTCTGGGGTTGCAGCGCTCATCTTGCTTTATTGGCCGAGGGAGCCGGCGTACAGCTTCCGGGTCATGTGGCCAGCAGGACTAAGCCGCTTCTGGCAAACCAGAGCAGCGCACGGAAACGCCGTTTACCTTCCCGCCGGAGCGGTACCTATTTATCTACTTGCACTTTGAGGTGCTTTCGAACTGCTAGGTTAGCAGGAGCAGGGACCGAGCAACGGGAGCTCACCCCGTCGCGGGGATTCGAACCGCCGACCTTCTGATCGGCAAGTCCTAGGCTCTGTGGTTTAACCCACAGCGCCACCCGCGTCCCTTTATGATATATTATGTATTATATTAATATATTGTTTTAAGTAGTAGTAGTAGTAGATATGACTATTTATACCGTGTCTTTTTCCCTGATGGGACCCAATGCAGCTTCCAGATAGGTAGAGCACAAGACTATCAGTCTCAAGGTTGTGGGTTCGAGACCCACATCGGGCAAAAGGTATCCTTCCGACGCTACAATTCTATGAAAACATAGGAAAACCAACCCTTGCAATACCATGAAACATGAATACGATTAAAACTATGCACATCACTTTGCTGGCAGTGTTTGCCGATGGATCTGGTTGGCCGCTGTAGAAGCGAGGAGGCGGATTGGAACGGCCTTTGGTCTGATCCACCGGAGCTCCTTCTTACGTTGCTCTTTTTAAAGGAAGATTGGGCATACGAAGAGCCCAAAGGGGTCGTTGCAGGGGGCTGGACTAGATGACCACCAGGGTCCCTTCCAAGTCTAGAATTCTGTAATCCCAGTCCTCCTCCAATAGCGGCCAGCCAAATGCAAGCAGGACCCGAGTGCAAGAATGTTCTCCCTTCCTGTGGTTTCCACCAATGGGTATTCTATAGAATCGTAGAATTGTTGAGTTGGTGTGATGGCCTGAGACTCGGAACCAGAGGAGACTCAATCCGCACCAGATCCTTTGCCCCAGGCATCATCTGAACCAAGTATGGGGCCTGATCCTGAAGAGTCCCAGTCTGCACAGGTTCCCCTGCAACAAGCACCAGCTGGGCCGAGTCTGGGGCCTGAGCCTGCCCTGGCTCCAGATGTGGGGATGACCTCGTTGCCCTCAGCTGGGCCATCACTTACAGCTGCTCCACTACCGGTTGGGTCAGGGGAGGCTGAGCCGGCCCCTGGGTCTAGTAACCCACCGACGTCTCCCAAGCTGCAGAGACTAAGGTCTGAGAGATGGAGAGACCTAAGTACTTGCAGGAGGAGTGCTCGGCTTTGGGCAAAACAGGGAGGTGAGTCGGTGGGGGATCAGGACCGGCCACTACCCCGACAGAGATAAAAGGCTGCCGGACCCCGCCCCAGGTTGCGGGAGCAACGTTGCTGTTTGCTAGATCCTGCCTGAGATCCTGTACCTGTCCTTGCCTGGTTTCCTGCCTTGACCCTGTCAGACTGACTCCTAGCGGAACCTTCAGATTCTGGACCAGTCCTTACCCCCGGGCCCACCACAGTTGGAAAGGGACCCCAGGGGTCATCTAGTCCATGCAGGTCCCCCCCCCCATATCAATCCATGCTGGGCCCTGCTTAGCTCTGCAAACGCGTTTGGCAGTTATCCTTCTGTGTGCCACTCATGCACACCTATTAACCGGTACACACACAAGAGGCAGAATCCACCCACCAGGTAGACATGTAACTACCGCTTGGTGTGCTGGGTGAACTCCAGTCCTTGGTGCAGCATGAATCTGTGACCTGAGCTTTAGAAGCTGGGGCACGCTACTCAGCAGAGTAAACGCTGTGCAAACGAAAGTGGCAGGAGAGGCTGTGTGAGCATAATTACAAGCAGTTTATTCAGCGTAGTAAAGGTAAAGGGACCCTTGACCATTAGGTCCAGTCGTGGCCGACTCTGGGGTTGCGGCGCTCATCTTGCTTTACTGGCCGAGGGAGCCTGCGTACAGCTTCCGGGTCATGTGGCCAGCAGGACTAAGCCGCTTCTGGCGAACCAGAGCAGCGCACGGAAACACCATTTACCTTCCCGCCGGAGCGGTACCTATGTATCTACTTGCACATTGGCGAGCTTTCAAACTGCTAGGTTGGCAGGAGCTGGGACCGAGCAACAGGAGCTTACCCTGTCGCAGAGATTCGAACCGCTGACCTTCTGATTGGCAAGTCCTAGGCTCTGTGGTTTAACCCACAGCGCCACCCATGTCCCTTGCTTATTCAGTGTACAGCAGGACAAAAGGAAACATGTCTGACCTCCTTCGTGTCCAAAGCAAAACGGCAAAAGCTGTACCCAAATGGAGGTTCCCAGCAAACTGTGCTGGAATGTAAACAGGCACATGACACAACTATCATGCCTGTTCCTTAAGGTGGAATGGAATATCCTAACAGTAACTTCTTGAGATCTGGAAGGAGCTAAACTCTGAAGGACAACAAGGCAAAGACTGGGGGTCTGTAAATGGGTGGGGCAGTGGGGTAGGAATATAAGAAACTGCCTTATACCCCTGGCCAGACCACCGGTCCCTCTCACCCAGGAATCACAGAATCTTAGAACTGTAGAGTTGGGAGGATCATCTAGTGCCAGGCATGGCCAAACATGGCCCTCCAGCTGTTTGGGGACTACAGTTCCCATCATCCCTGACCACTGGTCCTGTTAGCTAGGGATGATGGGAGTTGTAGTCCCAAAACACCTGGAGGTGTTTGCCTATGCCTTGGCTAGACCTCCAGGTCTGCCCTGAAGCCTCCAGGTTTTCTTGGCAGGTGGAGGGCCTGAGTTTTCAGGCGGGTGAAGGAGCCTCTGGAGGTAAAAAGAAAAATAAGCAACAAGCATGACTGTTGAAAGCTTCAGCCTGGCCGAAGCGGTCTGCAAATTCTCACGTAGACCCTTGGGGTGGGGGTCTTCCTTCTTCTGCCCCCCTCTCCTAATTGATCTCCACCTCCAGGGTTTGCCTCTGTGCCATCCCATGGCAAAGATAGCCCATGAGCTTGCATGCCCTCCAACATTTCTCTGATGAAGGCCTAGGACTCCCTTTCCCACCCCCTCCGACATTTCTCCAATGAAAATAGGGGTGTCCTGTTGAGGGAAAGCAGGGCAGTCCGGGATCAAATCAGAAACCTAGGTGGCTTCTGTTATTCCCGGACCGTCCCTGAAAAATGGGGACATTTGGAGAGTCTCATCTTGCCCCTGGTGATATGACCGTGGTAGCCCTTGGAGACGGAGGTTAATTGGGTAGTTGGGTAGTAGCAAAGGGCAGGACCCCCCCCCCAATTTCTCATATATATAGCCCAACCCCCCCGCAATGCAGCTGTCCCAAGCGGGTATCGAACCTGCAACCTTGGTGTTCATTGGCAGCACGCTCTAACCAACTGGCTTACCTGGAGATGACAGGGCTTGAACCTGGGACCTTCTGAGTACAAGGCAGATGTCCTACCATTCATCTATGGCCTTTCCCCTAAAAATAGAAAGAGAGATGCTAGTCCTCAAGGTTCCGGATCAGGGGCTGATTTAAACAGAAACACAGGAAGCTGCCCCAAGAATGGGTCACCGGTTGTCCTCCAGAGGCTGCTGGCCTCCAAAGCCTATCAGGCTCAGCCAACATGGCCAGCGGCGGCGGACAATAGGAACTGTAGCTTAAGAGGACATACCCAACACATGGCAGAACTCCCCCTCCCAAGTCACAGGTGACCCTGCGATCCTAACCGCATCTACTCAGAAGTAAGACCTGGTGACAATTTTTGATGGAGCTTACTCCGAAGGTAAACAGGGTTAGGTTTACAGTGTGGGTACGCGTCCTTTTTATTATCATTATTGTTTTTATTTTTAAATTAAAGATTTTCTCGTTTTGCAGAAGTATATGTAATGTCTCTCGCATTTTTCCGATCTAACCTTTTTACAAATCAGTTTCATTTGTTGAGACATTAGGAAGAAAAGGGGGGGAGGGGGGGAGATGGGGTGGGGTGGCAATGTTTCTATTTTGCTTAATGTATGTAGGGTTTGGTGTCAGCGTTACTTGTGCCGGTTTTCTGCTTTTCACTTGTGTTCCTTTGGTGGTGAGAGAGGTTGGGGTTGGCCATGGGTGTAGTTGTTTGTGATTGGCTGTGGTGATCTTTGTTTTCGTGTGTGAGTGGGTGTTTTGGATCAGGTTAGCCATATTGATTTGTATGATGTTGGTGGATTTTTGTCATTGTCTTGTTGGGCTGTGTATGTGATAAAGGAGAGCCATGCCAGGGTAAAGGTGTCTTCTTCTGTTTGTCCCCATGTCAGTTTCAGTTTATTGGTTAATTTTTCTAGTAGGGCTGTTTCCCATACTATTTGGTACCATTGGTCCATGCTTAGTCCTGACAGGTCTTTCCAATGTCTGGTTATGGCGTTTCTGGCTGCTGAAAGTAGGTGGGTTATGAGTTTTTTGTGGTGTAAATGGGCATTATTGTCTTGGAAGATGGACTATATGGGATTGGCAGAAATGACTGGCAGAATCCGAGACCAGGGAGAAGAGTCGGCGGAAGAAGATTGGAAGAAATTCAAAGACTATTTACAGAAATATTGCAAAATCAATGAATGTTAGAACGATGTCGGATAGAAATTAAGTGGTTTCCAGCTGTAATGTTTAAGAGAATATGGAAAAAAGGTTTAGAAGTAGGTTAAAGCTTATTGATAAGGATTTGCTGAACTAACAATTTGAATTGGAATACAAAAAAAGGGAGGTATGAGGAAGTCTGGGAAATAAGTTAAAGGAAAATAAGTTATGGAAAATTTGTGTGTTTTTAATTATCTTTTTAAAAAAAAACTTGCGTAGTTATTTTACATATTTCTTGTGTGGTGTTGTCCAGAATAGTTGGATTTTGGGGCACTCCCACCACATGTGGAGCTATGTGCCTGTGGAGGTGCACCCTCTCCAGCATTTTGGTGAGGTTCCTGGGCGTATTAGCGCTAGTTTCCTTGGTGTTAGGTACCACCTGTAGGTGAGTTTCAGAGTGAGTTTTCTTTTCGTTGATATGGATTTAAAGGGGGGTTTAGACCACATTCTGGCCCATTGAGTGGGGTTAATCTCATAGCCTATGTCATTCTCCCATTGTTTTTTGATTGAATTTGTATACCGCCCTATACCCATAGATCTCAGAACGGTTCACGTCATAAAAATTGCAATTTTCCTGATTATAATGCTGGCGTTTCATGTTGTGCAGCTGTGGCTTTGGGGGCCGATATGCCAGCATGCCAAGCTAAATTTCGTCTACACAACAGGAATGCCATCGGACCACGTCGCCATTATCCCACCCTCTTGGCCCATGTGTCCTTCCTTTGCCCCACGGGTCTGCCACAGAAACAGCGAGAAAGAACCATAGACCAGTAAGGTACCCCTGACCATTAGGTCCACTGGTGGCCGACTCTGGGGTTGTGGCGCTCATCTCGCTTTATTGGCCGAGGGAGCCGGCATACAGCTTCCGGGTCATATGGCCAGCATGACTAAGCCGCTTCTGGCGAACCAGAGCAGCGCACAGAAACGCTGTTTACCTTCCCGCTGGAGTGGTACCTATTTATCTACTTGCATTCCGATGTGCTTTCAAACTGCTAGATTGGCAGGAGCAGGGACCGAGCAACGGGAGCTCACCCCGTTGCGGGGATTTGAACCGCCAACCTTCTGATCGGCAAGCCCTAGGCTCTGTGGTTTAGACCACAGCGCCACCCACGTCCCCGTATAGGCCAGTATATTGCCCCAAATTTCACCACTTTGCCCCTGCAATTTTCCACATTAAAGGTGCTGAAAGGAGTTGTGGTATTTTTTTCTGGGATCAGGTAACACAGAAATGAGCTCAAATCATGGGCTGTATTCCTTTAGTTTCCCCAGAAGTGACTTCTACATCGTACAAACACATCGACCGTAACGCAGAAATCAACAGTTAGGAAAATGCCGGGGAAATGAAATGAACGGCCATGTGAAGGCAGCCTGAATCCCATTTACCTGTGAGCAAGGTTCATTGAACTCAACAGGACCTACTTCTGAGAAGACATGGTTAGGACTGTGCAGGTTAATGTGGATTTATCCAACCAGTTTCTACCCAGGCAGGGTCTAGCCATTGAAAGGAATGGATCTAAACCAGCAGTGCCCAGTCATTCCGATGGGTCTACTCCAAGCAGGACTTACTGTTAGCAAGAAATCCAGTGGTGTGGTGTGGCTATTCTAAGGTTTTGATCAGAGAGCTAGAAGTTTTTGTCCAGATCTAAGCATAGTGATCCATTCTGGTTTCCAAGGATACCTCTAGGACTCCAGGTTTAGTGGCTATGGCACATTCAAAGGCACCCTTCATTTAGTAACTAGAGAAGCTATCATCATCCTCACATGTGGTGTGATTGCATTATTGGGAGGTATATGCACATGAAAGGTAAAGGGACCCCTGACCATTAGGTCCAGTCGTGGCCGACTCTGGGGTTGTGGTGCTCATCTCGCTTTATTGGCTGAGGGAGCCAGCATACAGCTTCCAGGTCATGTGGCCAGCATGACCAAGCCGCTTCTGGCGAACGAGAGCAGCGCACAGAAACGCCGTTTACCTTCTTGCCGGAGTGGTACCTATTTATCTACTTGCACTTTGATGTGCTTTTGAACTGCTAGGTTGGCAGGAGCAGGGACCGAACAACGGGAGCTCACCCCGTCACGGGGATTCAAACCGCCGACCTTCTGATCGGCAAGCCCTAGGCTCTGTGGTTTAACCCACAGGCTTAGTCCTGCTGGCCACATGACCCGGAGGCTGTACGCCAGCTCCCTCGGCCAGTAAAGCGAGATGAGCGCCGCAACCCCAGTGTCGGCCACGCCTGGACCTAATGGTCAGGGGTCCCTTTACCTTTTTACTGCATATCCATCCATTCTCCAGTTTCTATATCCAACCATATTATCCTTGGTCATTTTTACACTACAAGTGAAAACAAAACCCTGCTTTTGTTTCCATCTGCTTACAGCGGTCTCCTAAATAACTTATAAATTACAGTGGTACCTCGGGTCACATACGCTTCAGGTTACAGACTCCGCTAACCCAGAAATAGTGCTTCAGGTTAAGAACTTTGCTTCAGGATGAGAACAGAAATCATGCTCCGGTGGTACGGCAGCAGCATTAGCTAAAGTGGTGCTTCAGGTTAAGAACAGTTTCAGGTTAAGAACGGACCTCCAGAACGAATTAAGTACTTAATCTGAGGTATCACTGTATTCCCATCCTTTTATCAAGTTTTTGTCCTCTTGGTTTCTGAGTTTTCCCGTCGGCTTTGCCATCTCGGCATAGTCTGTCAGCTTGGTTTGCCATGGGCAGGGGTCCCTCTCACTCTTAAGGTAAAGGTAAATGGACCCCTGACCATTAGGTCCAGTCGTGGCCGACTCTGGGGTTGCGGCGCTCATCTCGCTTTACTGGCCGAGGGAGCCGGTGTGCAGCTTCTCAGTCTTACTCGGGGGTTAAAACCGCGAACCTTCATCTCCAACCGGGAACAGCCTTTCTCAACCTGTGGGTCCCCAGATGTTGTTGAACTACAACTCCCATCACCCCTAGCTAGCAAGGCTCAGGGATGATGGGAGTTGTAGTCCAACAACATCTGGGGACCCACAGGTAGAGAACTGCTGTCCTAAGAGCAGGTGCTCTCCCACTGAACTACATCTCAGCCCAAGAGACATCAGCTGCGATTTCCTTACATTGCCGGGGGTTGGTCTGGATGACCTTTGGGGGTCCCTTCCAACTCTAGAGCTCCCCAAACAAACCCAAACTTGCGCGAACTTCCTAAGCATCTGGCTAAGCTTGGCTGAGGAGCGATGCCCAGGGAACCCACCTCTTGTCGCTGATGAGCAGGAGGACGGACCCGTTCTGGATCTTGGCCTCCTTCACCGTCTCGTGCTCCTCAATCACCCGGGCGTTGTAGAAGAAGGTCTTCTTCCACGAGGTCACCCCTTCCCGCACCAGGTGGGCCCTCAGGTCCATCATGGTGTCGGTGGGCCTCACGGTCAGAGGCAGCAGGAGGTCTTCGTCAGCCAGGTGGACCTTGATGTGGTATTTCTTCCACCGGGACAGGCTCCTCCGCAGGGTCTCCATCCCCTCCAGCTCGGCGAGAGATTCAGGCGAGAGAGAGGCCAGCGAAAGCATGAAGCCGAGAGCAGGGAGACCAGGAACTCCCAGGGAGGTTTCGGAAAGGGAACGCCAGCCTGCCAAGCTGGACAAACCGGTCCCGGCCCGAGCCCGTCGGGTGGCATGTTTCGCATTCCAGGCAAGATCTCGCCCTGTCTCCCGTCCCAAGGAGTGCAGAGGCAGAGATCAGGGGCTTGGCGTGCGTCACGATATGGGAAGGCCTATCACCGCCACTTATTTCATAGAATCGCAGCATCGCAGAACGGGAAGGGACCACAAGGGCTATCCAGCCCACCCCCCTGAAAAGCAAAGGTTTTTCTTTCTTTTTTCACAATAATATTTATTATTTTCCATGCATAAACATAGCAAAAGAAAAGATTGACAATAATAAAGGGGAAAGAAAGAAAAAGAAAGAAGAATATAGAACATAAAATAGAACAAAGCATCACTACAATAACACTTAATTAATTACTCAAAATCCATCTTCATAAACATATTACTTGACTTCCTCAAATCTCTTCCATCTGAATTTCTTAGTAATTCTTAGTAATTGGAAAGCAGTTTCCAATATCATTATTTCATAAAACCATGTCACAGTCATAATCATATTTCCTAACTTTTCTTATCGTACATTTTCTTCTTTATGTATTTAATCCCAATTTAGTCCTAGGCCTAATTGATTCTTTCAAGTGATTACATATCTTTCATATTACAATATTTATTCAGATAGTCTTTAAATTTCTTCCAGCCTTCTTGGTGTTCCTCTTCTTTCTGGTCGCGGATTCTCCCGGTGAGATCAGCCAGGTCCATAAACTCCATCATCTTCATCTGCCACTCTTCTACCATTGGTAGTTCTTGTGTTTTTCATTTTTTGGCTAGGAAAATCCGTGCAGCAGTTGTGGCATGCAAAAATAATTTTACATCTTTTGGGGGCAATTCAGAACCTGTTATTCCAGGGAGAAAGGCCTCTGGTTTCTTTATAAAAGTACCGTATTTTTCACTCTATAAGACGCACCAGACCACAAGACGCACCTAGTTTTTGGAGGAGGAAAACAAGAAAAAAAATATTCTGAATCTCAGAAGCCAGAACAGCAAGAGGGATCGCTGCACAGTGAAAGCAGCAATCCCTCTTGCTGCTCTGGCTTCTGGGATAGCTGCACAGCCTGCATTCGCCCCATAAGACGCACACACATTTCCCCTTACTTTTTAGGAGGGAAAAAGTGAGCCTTATAGAGCAAAAAATACGGTGCATTTCATCATTTTTATTCATTATAAATTTTTCCCCAGAAGTCTTTTACCTTGGGGCAAGTCCACCACATTTCCAACATAAATTATCACAATTGTGGTAGATCTTCGCCAATTTAACAGGAGTTAAGTGTCATATATACACCATTTTCATAACATTCTCCTTTAACATTGTACATGCAGTAAACTTAACCCCTTTCTTCCAAAGCCTCTCCTAATCCTGCAAAGCAAAGGTTTTTCACCCAACTCGGAGCTTGAACCCAGAACCCTGAGATTAAGAATCTCTGCTCCACCCCGGAGCTTTCCAAACGTTTCGTGCTGGCGACACACTTTTTTATTTCATTTTTATTAAATTTTCTGTTTTACATTTCAGAATATTCATTTAAACAACCTTAAAATGTCAATGACATCCCTCCTTCTCTTTCCGTAGTTCGTTCTGCATAACACAAAGCCCTGCATATTTTACAGAAACTATACCATTCAGTATTCCATTATGGCATCCATCATAACTTATTTACACTGTTGAATTTATCTTAATGCTGCCAGTGTTTTCAGCTGTACACAGTTATTTCCCATATATTCAATAAACGTTTTCCAACCTCTAAAGGGTGGCGCTGTGGGTTAAACCACAGAGCCTAGGGCTTGCCGATCAGAAGGTTGGCGGTTTGAATCCCCACGACGGTGTGAGCTCCCATTGCTCGGTCCCTGCTCCTGCCAACCTAGCAGTTCGAAAGCACCTCAAAGTGCAAGTAGATAAATAGGGACCGCTCTGGCGGGAAGGTAAACGGGGTTTCCGTGCGCTGCTCTGGTTCGCCAGAAGCGGCTTAGTCTTGCTGGCCACATGACCCGGAAGCTGTACGCCTGCTCCCTCAGCCAATAAAGCGAGATGAGCACCGCAACCCCAGAGTCGGCCATGACTGGACCTAATGGTCAGGGGTCCCTTTACTTTTACCTTTAACCTTCTCTAAACGTATGTTCTTCTTGTTCGCTTATTCTATATGTTAAGTCTGCAAGCTGCGCGTATTCCATCAACTATAGTTGCCATTCTTCTTTCGTTGGGACCTCGCTCCTTTTCCATTTTGGGGGGCTAGCAAAACACGGCCCGCAGTTGTTGCATACATAAATAACCTCTTCTGACACCTGGGAATTTCAGCCTGAATTATCCCCAAAAGAAAGGACTCTGGTTTGGGGGGGGTTTTTTGGGGGGGGGGTTGAAAAGTACTTTTCAACATTTTTTCCAATTCATTATGAATTGTTCCCAATACCCTTTTACCCTTTTACAAGTCCACCAAAAGCAAAGATATTTCACCCAACTCAGGGCTTGAACCCACAACCGTGAGATTAAGAGTGTCTCCTCTTCTGCAGAGCTTCCCCAACTTATCACATTGGTGGCAGACTTTTTTTTTAGACATGCATCATTTTGCGACACAGTAATTCAGAGACATTACCTTGCCAACAAAGGTCTGTATAGTTAAAGCTCTGGTTTTCCCAGTAGTGATGTATGGAAGTGAGAGCTAGACCATAAAGAAGGCTGATCGCCGAAGAACGGATGCTTTTGAATTCTGGTGCTGGAGGAGACTCTTGAGAGTCCCATGGACTGCAAGAAGATCAAACCTCTCCATTCTGAAGGAAATCAGCCCTGAGTGCTCACTGGAAGGACAGATCCTGAAGCGGAAGCTCCAGTACTTTGGCCACCTCATGAGAAGAGAAGACTCCCTGGAAAAGACCCTGATGTTGGGAAAGATGGAGGGCGCAAGGAGAAGGGGACGACAGAGGACGAGATGGTTGGACACTGTTCTCGAAGCTACGAACATGAGTTTGACCAAACTGCGGGAGGCAGTGGAAGACAGGAGTGCCTGGCGTGCTCTGGTCCAGGGGGTCACGAAGAGTCGGACACGACTAAACAACAACAACAATAATAATTCAGTTTTACAAGCACACCGGAGGTTAAACTAACCCCTTAGAAGAGATAAGGACACATATCGCTTGACACACCTGCACACTGCAGCCGACACACTAAGGTGTCGTGACGCACAGTTTGCAAAGCTCTGCTCTGCTAACTGAGCTCCCAGGCGGAGCTCAGGGGCTTGGCGTGCATCAGGAATACAGAGCCTGTCACCATAATCATTTATTTCATACAATCATAGAACAGTAGAGCTGGAAGGGTTCCAGCGGTCATCTAGACCAACCCCCTGCAATGCAGGAGTCACAGCTAAAATATCGCTGACAGATGGCTGTCCAACCAGTGAAGGAGGGTTCGCCACCTTCCAATGGAGTCCGTTCCACTGTCAAACAGCTCTTGCCCTCAGAAAGTTCTTCCTGAATTTAAGGAATATTTGAAAAAAATATGTTAATATTTAAATCTTAGAATAGCTTTGGAAGTGGATATAGGCTGTAGGGTTAGAAGTAGAAGATAGTGTATTTTAAAATAGTATTATTTGCAAGGGATAAAATGTGAAGATTTTTATGGTTAAGTAAGCGTGATTTAAAAAAAAAAACGGTTAGTAATTATGATATATGTAAACTGCTAAAGACGAGGTAAAATGGAAATGAGATAGGGGGGACTTGCGGAAGCCCACCTAACAATGTTCAGAAAAAATAAGGACAAGACAAGAATTTGTTTGTTGTTTGTGTTGTTTATTTGTGTTATAAAATGAATAATATTTTTTGGGGAAAACAACAACAGAAAGTTCTTCCTGATATTGAATCAGAATCTCCTTTCATCTATTTTGAATCTAATGGGTTTGGGATGTTGCAGGACTCCAACTCCCATCATCCTTAACTGTTGGCTATGGCTGATGGGGCTGGAGTCCAGCAAGATCTGGAGAGCCACAGGGTCGTCCCGTCCCCCCCCGATCCTGAAGTCCCACGGTTCTCATGTTATTCTCACAACAACCCTGTGAGGTGGGCTAAGCTGAGAGTCAATGACTGACTCCAAGATTACCCTGTGAGCTTCAGGACCAATTGGGATTTGAACCCAGGTCTCTCCCAAGTCCCAGACTCTAACCACTGCATCACACTGTATTTAGAGCTGACCCGATCAAAATGAATCGGACTAACTTACTCTATGGGTTTTACTCTGAGGAAAACTTAGCTGGATAACAACGCAGAGGATCTGCAGTTGCACGTGGCAAAGATTGGGAAGCAAACGCAATCCCCGTAATATTTCACAGACACCAAACACTGTAGGCGAAATAATCTGTTCTCCTCATCAAGGGCGAAACCTTTGGGATAAACAGACTCCCTGCAAAAACTACAACAATACAAAGATAGATTTCTGAACATTCTCAGCTGTTCTTCAGCGGCGAGGCTGTGAAAGGAAGGGCACGCTTGTTTTACGCTGCAAAGGCTTGTTTGGCTGCGCTTCCGAAATATGCCACAAACACAGAGGAACTGTTAAAAGATGTTGCCGTTTTCCCTTCAGGTAAGAAACCCAGGTTTCTGAAAGCATCTCCAAAGGGCATCTCCACAGAGGCGCATATTTTTGCCATGGATTTGCTTTACACTGTACCGCCAACGAGAAGGGGACGGCAGAGGACGAGATGGTTGGACAGTGTTCTCGAACCTACCAGCATGAGTTTGACCAAACTGCGGGAGGCAGTGGAAGACAGGAGGGCCTGGCGTGCTCTGGTCCAGGGGGTCACGAAGAGTCGGACACGACTAAACGACTAAACAACAAGTGCCGCCAACATAGACGGGAAATGTAGGCAGGGCTCTGCACCCAAGGAGCTTACAAAATAAGACTGACAGCAGAGAAACAGAAGGAGGGAAGCGAAATGCGAAGCTGGCTGCAGGTTTGTGGGTGTTCTGGGCAAAGTGCCTTCAGATAGCTCTTTGTAGGCCTGGTGGAGATTAAGACCATAAGACTAGCCTGTTGGATCAGGCCAATGGCTAGGGATGGGCCGCCCACCCATGAGGCAAGTTGAGACGACCGCCTCAGGCAGCACCTCAGAAAAAAAGCAAGAGATAAAGCCAGTGGCGGTCAGAGGGTCCGACTAGGATCTGGAGAGCTGGGTTCAAATCCTGCACTCAGGCATGAATCTTACTAGGGGCCAGTCACTCACTCTCAGCTTAAACTACTCCGCAGTTTTGTTGTGGGGATTGAATAAGGAGAAGAACTCCCCCCTTACACCCCTTGAGCTCCTTGGAGGAAAGGAGGGAGGCATTAATGCAATAAATGAATATCTAAAAGGTAAAGGGACCCCTGACCATTAGGTCCAGTCGTGGCCGACTCTGGGGTTACGGTGCTCATCTCGCTTTATTGGCCGAGGGAGCCGGCGTACAGCTTCTGGGTCATGTGGCCAGCAGGACGAAGCCGCTTCTGGCGAACCAGAGCAGCGCACGGAAACACCATTTACCTTCCCGCCAGAGTGGTACCTATTTATTTACTTGCGCTGGCGTGCTTTCGAACTGCTAGGTTGGCAGGAGCTGGGACTGAGCAATGGGAGCTCACCCCGTCGTGGGGATTCGAACCGCCGACCTTCTGATCGGCAAGTCCTGGGCTCTGTGGTTTAACCCACAGCACTACCAGCGTCCCAAAATGAATAACTAAAAGATGGCAAATGAGCGCATGCTGGAGGAAACAGCACCTGTTGGATTTCTGCCACGAAGCTGTTTCAAAGCTCAAAAGGTCCTCTGAATTCCTAAACGCTCCATCACCTTACTTCTCTTCCCGGCGGTGCAGCAATAAGACCGCTGGCGCTATTGCAAAGCTAAGCAGGGTCCTGTGCGGTTTCAAATTGGATGAGGGACCGCGTGTTGAGGTTTCCTGCACGGCAGGGGGTTGGACTAGATGACCCTCGGGGTTCGCTTCCGATTCTGCGACCCTGTGATTCACCACAGCCAAGCGCAGCCTTGAAATATTAAGGCTGCCAAGCCCCTGTGCGATCTCCGAACGCCAGTTCCAATTAATTTTGAATTTTTCATTAAACCATTATTAAAAAGCAAGAGGGTAGCCGAAGGAAGGGGGGGTTGGGTTTCAACTCGGTCGGTATATTAACTGCCTTCGTTTTGCCTAAGGACTTTTTATTATCTGTCCCAAGCAATTATGTCAGGAAGTTCTGACGCCTCTTTGCAGGTTAACTGTGAGTTTGTGCATCAACCTGGATCTTTTAAAAAAATGGTTTCAGGGGAATCCCCAGGAATCCCTCGATTGCTCACTGGGGAGGGGGCAGAGTTGCCAACAGCTATTTCTCAATGGGAAAATGGGGGAAAGTCTGGGGGCACAAAGGGAGAGAGCTCCTTCCTACAAGGTCGTTTTCTGGTGGAGAAATTTGGAGCCCCAAAAGCGAGATCTTAAATATGGGGGCAGCAAAAACTGATAACGGAATTTTATTTCTCCCTCTCTTACAACTTGTGGGCATTCGGTGAAGCTGAGCGATGGCTGGTGATGGGAATTAATGGAGGTACTCCATAATAATAATAATAATAATAAACTGGGATCCCCCCTTGGACTTTTCATGGGAGGAAGAAGCAAATGAGACAGCAATACTAAAAAGACATATGGTCTAACAGAAAGTGAAGAAGGTGGATATTAACATGAACTGGACGCCTTAAATAGTCGTTTTCTTTCATATTTGGTGGATGGGTAAAGGAGTACTGGGAAATGATTTATAATGAATTGAAAAAAACTGTTCTGCAATAAACCAGAGTCCTTTCTGTTGGGGATAATTCAGACTGAAATTCCCAGGTGTCAGAAAAGGTTATTGTCAGGGAACTGCCATCAGTACTGGAGGGGGAGCGCAAAAACCAGAGGGATTCCAGAGAGCGTCCAGGGATCGGGAGGAGCAGCCCGTCTTCTGGGGAAGAGAATCAGTGTAGCACCAGTGGAGAAGGGGGGCAGATAGGGGAAGCGGCGAGGCGGTTCCATGACTCCTTGCCTGGGACCAGCGGGGAGACTAGGGGTCCTCTGCTGCCCATGCCCTCCCTGCGCAGAAGGCTTCCGCGCAGAGAGGGTAGGCGGAGACTAGGCGTCAAAGAACTTCTTTGCTGGAAGAAGTTTAAGAAACGCCCACTGACGGATTCTGCCAGCAATTGAGTCAGCCACGGGTGAGTGGCTGTCCGGACAGAAGAGATTCACTTTGGCAGCCCAGCCAGGTGTTTGCACCCAGCCAGGGAGATAGGCACCTGCTTACGCACGAGCAACCCCTTAGAACCATTACAGTTATTTATGTATGCAACAACTGCAGCCCATGGCCAAAATTGGAAAATGAGCGACGCATATTCCGTCAACTTAAGTTGCCATTCTTCTTTGGTCCTCGCTTGTTTTCCATTTTGGGGCTAACAAAACATGGGCCGCAGCTGTTGCATACATAAATAACCTTTTTTTGACACCTGGAAATGTCAGTCTGAATTATCCCCAACAAAAAGGACTCTGGTTTGTTTCCTTTTTGGGAAAGTACTTTTAAACATTTTTTTCAATTCATTATATATCATTTCCCAATACTCTTTTACCCTTTTACAAGTCCACCACTTGTGGATGTCCCCTCCACTTCCTTGGATCTCTAGCACTTTCAGAATCAGTCTTATACATCTTAGCAAGCCTACTCGGGAGTTAAATACCACCTGTGAATCATTTTCAAGTAGTTTCCCTTCAAAGAATGTTGTTGTTGTTTAGTTGTTTAGTCGTGTCCGACTCTTTGTGACCCCCTGGACCAGAGAACGCCAGGCACTCCTGTCTTCCACTGCCTCCCGCAGTTTGGTCAAACTCATATTAGTAGCTTCAAGAACACTGTCCCACCATCTCGTCCTCTGTCGTCCCCTTCTCCTTGTGCCCTCCATCTTTCCCAACACCAGGGTCTTTTCCAGGGAGTCTTCTCTTCTCAAGAGGTGGCCAAAGTCTTGGAGCCTCAGCTTCAGGATCTGTCCTTCCTGTGAGCACTCGGGGCTGATTTGCTTAAGAAAAGATTTCCTTCAAAGAACAGCATGCTGTAAAATTTCAAATCACTTTTCCAAAGTTTTCCCCAACATCAACCCAGGTTGTTGATCTCCAATCAGCCCCAGCCAGAAGGACCAATGGCCAGGGATACAGGCCAGTTCTTTGCCACTGCATGTGACACTCTGAGATAGACTCTCCCTAGAAGGGGAAGAAATGGAGGCAGTGAGAGATTTTATTTTCTTGGGCTCCATGATCACTGCAGATGATGACAGCAGTCACGAAATTAAAAGACGCCTGCTTCTTGGGAGAAAAGCAGTGACAACCCTGGACAGCATCTTAAAAAGCAGAGACATCACCTTGCCAACAAAGGTCCATATAGTTAAAGCCATGGTTTTCCCAGTCGTGATGTATGGAAGTGAGAGCTGGACCATAAAGAAGGCTGATCGCCGAAAAATGGATGCTTTTGAATTATGGTGTTGGAGGAGACTCTTGAGAGTCCCATGGACTGCAAGAAGATCAAACCTCTCCATTCTGAAGGAAATCAGCCCTGAGTGCTCACTGGAAGGACAGATCCTGAAGCTGAGGCTCCCAGACTTTGGCCACCTCATGAGAAGAGAAGACTTCCTGGAAAAGACCCTGATGTTGGGAAAGATGGAGGGCACAAGGAGAAGGGGGCGACAGAGTACGAGATGGTGGGACAGTGTTCTCGAAGCGACCAGCATGAGTCTGACCAAACTGCAGGAGGCAGTGGAAGACAGGAGTGCCTGGCGTGCTCTGGTCCAGGGGGTCACGAAGGGTTGGACACGACTAAGCGACTAAACAACAACAACAACAGATATGGATGTTCCATTTCTTTCTCTCTCACACACACACTGCGAGCCCCCAGCCCGCCTCGGAATCGGAAGGACGAGCCTAACATTAGCGCAACTGAACCCCCCTCTCCCCACACTGCGCCTGGGCCTTATTTACAAATCAAATCCAACCTTATTGACTAAATGTGTTTTCCCCATCAGGAAGACAAACAAGAGACGGGTCTGAGCATCACAGGGGAAGCATACATTAGGAAAACAAGGGAAGCAATTTAAAAAGGAGGCAGCTGGCTAGAGATAACACACCGATATCTTGGGGGGGGGGACACAGCATCAATATTAATAAAGGCGCCGTCTCGATACCCCAATTTTTTTCCTCGTTCTTCATCTCCAAGTCCTGGAAAGGGCAAGGAGGGGGAGGGGGCGGGAGCCCTCCCTGAGCCACACATCGGCCTGCAGGGTGGAGGCAATGCTAAAGTGGAATCCTAGACTTGTGTTGGAAGGGACACCGTGGGGGCATCTAGCCCAACCCCGACTTGAGGGGTCACAGAGCTCAAGAATCCCTGACCAGCCGGACTCCGACGGAGGAGAGGACCACCACTTTCCGAAGTCTCCTGCTCCACTTGTCAAATGGCTCTTACCTTCAGAAAGTTCTTCGCAAGGTTTAGTGGGAATCTCATTTCTTGTCCCTTGGATCTGTTGACTCGGGGCCTACCCTTCGGAGCAGCAGAAAACAAGCTTGCCGTCCGGCTTCCGTGGAGTGGAGAGCCGCTGACAGAGTAGTGTTATAAGAATTTTAAGGTTTCAAATATAGAACGAATATTTATAAATGCACATATATCTAAATATATGAACCATGTGTCTGAAATAGTAAAAGTAAAGGGACCCCTGACCGTTAGGTCCGGTTGTGACTGGCTCTGGGGTTGCGGCGCTCATCTCGCTTTATTGGCCGAGGGAGCCGGTGTCCAGCTTCCGGGTCATGTGACCAGCATGACTAAGCCGCTTCTGGCGAACCAGAGCAGCACATGGAAACACGGTTTACCTTCCCGCCAGAGCGGTACCTATTTATCTACTTGCACTTGACGTGCTTTCGAACTGCTAGGTTGGCAGGAGCAGGGACCGAGCAACGGGAGCTCACCCCGTCATTACGAGGATTCGAACCGCCGACCTTCTGATTGGCAAGTCCTAGGCTCTGTGGTTTAACCCACTGCGCCACCCGCGTCCCTAAAAGGTAAAGGTAAAGGGGTGCCTGACCATTAGATCCAGTCGTGGCCGACTCTGGGGTTGCTGCACTCATCTCGCTTTACTGGCCGAGGGAGCCGGCGTACAGCTTCCGGGTCATGTGGCCAGCAGGACTAAGCTGCTTCTGGCGAACCACAGCAGTGCACAGAAATGCCGTTTACCTTCCCGTCGGAGCGGTACCTGTTTATCTACTTGTGCTGGTGTGCTTTCGAACTGCTAGGCTGGCAGGAGCTGGGACCGAGCAACGGGAGCTCACCCCGTCGCGGGGATTCGAACTGCCTACCTTCTGATCAGCAAGCCCTAAGCTCTGTGGTTTAACCCACAGCGCCACCCGCATCCATTTAAAAATGTATATATATATATATATATGCTTTCGTAGATTTTCACGGGTACAGGAATGCAGGTTTTGGTGTCCTCGGGTGTCTTCCCGTGTAAAAGTTGGGGTGTCTAGGCGACGTTTCGACGAGGTCTCACTCGTCATCTTCAGGCTGGTGCTTTCGGCTTCTTGTTACTGGAACAGAGCAGGATCTCAGTGTTTGAGTTCCTATAAATACTGTTGAGGGGGTGTGGTGTATAGCCTCCAATGTTCTGGGCAGAGAGGAAGTTCCCAGGCTAGTGTGCCTTTTCTTCTTTTGTTCCTTAATTACTTGAGGGATATCTTGAGTGATTTCTTGAGTGATATCCTGAGTACCACTTAGGTGGGTCATTAGGTGTGGATTAGTTGCTAAAGTCTTTGTGTCTTGACCTCTTGAACTGCACTGGCAAAAGCAACTGGCAGGTGACCTCCGGATGCTGCACCCCCCTGCAATCCCTACACAGATCTGGCTGACACAGGCCACAAAACCACAGCTCGCCCCTATACACGAAGCCAAGCCAGAGCACAACTAAGTGCAGTACAGCCATCTTCTCAGAAAAACTCTTCACAAAGTTCAAGAGGTCAAGACACAAAGACTTTAGCAACTAATCCACACCTAATGACCCACCTAAGTGGTACTCAGGATATCACTCAAGAAATCACTCAAGATATCCCTCAAGTAATTAAGGAACAAAAGAAGAAAAGGCACACTAGCCTGGGAACTTCCTCTCTGCCCAGAACATTGGAGGCTATACACCACACCCCCTCAACAGTATTTATAGGAACTCAAACACTGAGATCCTGCTCTGTTCCAGTAACAAGAAGCCGAAAGCACCAGCCTGAAGATGACGAGTGAGACCTCGTCGAAACGTCGCCTAGACACCCCAACTTTTACACGGGAAGACACCCGAGGACACCAAAACCTGCATATATATATATATATATATATATATATATATATATATATATATATATATTATAAAGGATCACCAGCGGGCCTGATTTAGATGGGGAGGCCATATCCACCCCACCCGCCCCCAAGCGACACACACACACACACCAAAAGCCAGGTTTGCAAGGCGCTTGCAAGGCTCTGTGCCTTTGGCCCATGTGGTCTGATTTCAAACTGCACTGGCAAAAGCAACTGGCAGGTGACTGGCGGTGATTGGCAGGTGTGAGGCTCCACCCCTTGCCTCCCAGGCCCCACCCCTTAAGCCCCAAAACCCAGGCAGACTGAGCCAGGAATAAACCCGGCAATCTTCCACACCCTTCGGATGGCACCTTGTCAAGCAAGCCTGCTTTCGTTTAAATTCATTTACCGCATCTATCAACAACCTTTCCAAACAGGTTCACGAGGCAAATGTAAAAATAATGAGAATAATGCCCAAAAGAATCCAATTAAAACAGTTGTCAGCAAGTGCAAAACTGAGTTTAAAGCTGCTGTTTAAAAATAGTCAACAATTGTCAACACCGACAGAGCATTGTTGGGGCCTGTTTATATTTTTTAAAATTTCGCCTAGATCTGCCTCCCACATTTCTTAGCCCCACAAAGCCCTCCAAGGTAGCTGACGATAAAAAACCCATGGTTTATCAAATATAGCACATATATCACTAAAAACAAGAGCCACCTGAAATAGCAGAGCCTCCTACTCTGAGATCAGGACTGTCAACACAGGCTGGCAGCAGCTCCTTCGGACGGGTATTTTACAGAAGAAGGGGGGAAGGCAGATGTCAGAAGGGAAACTGAGGCAAAGGGAAGGAAAAGAAAGCTAAAGGCTCATTCATATCTCGTCTTAATGCAGATTGTGAACCCCGTGGTGCTTCCTTCAATTCCACCTTTGGATTTTCGAAGTGTAGGGAATTTCCAGATTTAGCGAGGGGCTAAGCATGGGAGGGGACGTGGGTGGCACTGTGGGTTAAACCACTAAGCCTAGGGCTTGCCGATCGGAAGGTCGGCAGTTTGAATCCCCGCGACGGGGTGAGCTCCCGTTGCTCGCTCCCTGCTCCTGCCAACCTAGCAGTTTGAAAGCAAGTCAAAGTGCAAGTAGATAAATAGGTACTGCTCTGGTGGGAAGGTAAACGGCGTTTCCATGCGCTGCTCTGGTTCGCCAGAAGTGGCTCAGTCATGCTGGCCACATGACCCGGAAGCTGTACGCCGGCTCCCTCGGCCAATGAAGTGAAATGAGCGCCGCAACCCCAGAGTTGTCCACGACTGGATCTAATGGTCAGGGGTCCCTTTACCTTTAAGTGTGGGAGCTCAGTCGTTGAAGGAAAACATAGCATGACAAGGTATGGAACGGTCTGACTTGGGAGACAATGGAGGAATGCGCTTTTGAGAGTGAGGCCAAACTGTTGGAAGGTGGACCAGATGCTCCAGAAGTCTAGTGTCCAGATTAAGGGACGCAATGGTACCGCTCTATTCTGTCTTGGTCAGACCCTACCTGGAATCCTGCGTCCAATTCTGGGAACCACAATCTAAGAACGATGTTGACAAGCTGGAAGGTGTGCAGAGGAGGGCAAACAAGATGATTAAGGGTCTGGAAACCAAGCCTGATGAGGAACGGTTGAAGGATCTGGGCATGCTTAGCCTGGAAAATAGGAGACTGAGATGAGATATGAGAGCCACCTTCAAATATCTGAAGGTCTGTCAAGTTTGCTTTCTCTTGCTCTAGCGGGTCGGACCCGAACCAATGGCATTCAGTTACAAGAAAAGGAGATTATGACTCAACATACAGAAAAACTGTATGACGGCAAGACCTGCTTGACCATGGAACGGTCTCCTTTGATAGGTTGTGGACTCTGCTTCCTTGGAGGTTTTTAATCAGATGTTGGATAGCCACCTGTCAGGGATGCTTTAGCTAAGATTCCTGCATTGTAGCAGGTTGCAGTAGATGCTCCATGGGGTCCCTTCCAAGTCTACAATTCTATGATTCTAAGGTTGCAGTGCCTGCTGTGGCGGGAGAGACTGATAGGGGAGAGACATGTTTTGTTGCAGCTGGGGCAAATGAAGGCGGCTGGTGGTGCTGCTGCAGATGCACCGCGGCGTTTCTCCTCTCTGCGCTCCCTCTCAGTGGTCATTCTGGTCACTGATGCACGACCTGACCATCTGAGTCCAGGCACTGTTGCCGGCTGCAAGGGATTCCAGCACAGCAGGATTGACATTGCTAGGCTTCATATCATGTCTGCAGACATCTTTGTAGCACAGAGTTGGTCTGCCTGAGGGCCTCCCAGTAGGGCACGTCCTTTGGGGATCTTGACCTCTTCCATTCTGTGGACAGAAACAAGCCTGCATAGTCGTCGCTGAGACAGGAGTGCAAACAGGCTGGGAATGTGGACTTCGGAGGCTCTGTCCTGCTATGTAAGGTATGGACAGGACCCAAGATGATCAGGAAGCAATATTCCTCTGCTACATTCTGTGTTTTTACACTTTCCTAACTTCTTCTTTGGCAAGTAAGATTGTCTTCCATTAACACAGTCTTAACTGTGAGTCTGTAAGGGACTGTGGAGGCCAATTCTGGATCCACACGTCATTCCATAGTGGGCACATAGGTTTCCGGGCAGCAGTGCATCCCAGTGAGAGTTTTCCAAGCATGCCTTCCTCTTAGCATGTTTCTCCCTTTAGTCCTGAGTTCGAGCGTCTTCAAAGTCCATGGCACCTTTGGTAAAGGCTGCTCTCCAATTCTAGCGTTCGCACGTCAGTGTTTCCCAGTTATCAGTGTTTATACTACTTTTTTTTTTACAAAGGTCTGTATAGTTAAAGCTATGGTTTTCCCAGTAGTGATGTATGGAAGTGAGAGCTGGACCATAAAGAAGGCTGATCACCAAAGAATGGATGCTTTTGAATTCTGGTGCTGGAGGAGACTCTTGAGAGTCCCATGGACTGCAAGAAATTCAAACCTCTCCATTCTGAAGGAAATCAGCCCCGAATGCTCACTGGAAGGACAGATCCTGAAGCTGAGGCTCCAATACTTTGGCCACCTCTTGAGAAGAGAAGACTCCCTGGAAAAGACCCTGATGTTGGGAAAGATGGAGGGCACAAGGAGAAGGGGAGGACAGAGGACGAGATGGTTGGATGGTATTCTTGAAGTTACCAGCATGAGTTTGACCAAACTGCAGGAGGCAGTGGAAGACAGGAGTGCCTGGCATGCTCTGGTCCAGGGGGTCAGAAAGAGGCGGACACGACTAAACGACTAAGCAACAACAATATACTACATTTTTTTAAGATTTGCCTTGAGAGAGTCTTTAAACCTCTTTTGTTGACCACCAGCATTACGCTATCCATTTTTAAGTTCAGAATAGAGTAGTTGCTTTGGAAGACGATAATCAGGCATCTGCACAACATGACCAGTCCAACGAAGTTGATGTTGAAGAATCATTGCTTCGACACTGGTGATCTTTGCTTCTTCCAGGACACTGGCATTAGTTTGCCTGTCTTCCTAAGTGATGTGTAAAAATTTTCAGACACCGTTGATGGAATCTGTGGAGGAGCTGGAGATGGTGTTTATAAGTGGTCCATGTTTCACAAGCAGACAGCAAGGTTGGTAGTGCAACAGCTTTGTAAACAAGCATTTTGGTTTCCCTGCAAATGTACCCATCCTCAAACACTTCAGTTTACTTTCCTAACCAAACCAAACCATAGCGCAGAGTCTTAAACCTGAGGACAGTACATTGGTCTAACTCCATAGTGTAAGATGGCCAAGCTAATATGATCAAAGTGCTTTAGCTGAAGTGCTATAGAATAAAAAGGGGGGGGGAGTAAGTAGAACGGAGATTAGGACAGCGTATTTTACCTTGACTGCAACAGAGAATGAATTAAGAAGCTTACGCCTCTTACATCGCTCGTTCTGACCGCTTTGGGGAGCTTCCTTGAATGACTGCTATTCTTGCAGTTAGATGGAGCAGCTTAGCTGCTTAATTCATTTGTGCAAAGGGTGGGGGAGGGAGGGATAGGGAGAATTAGATTGCAACACTCCTCGCAATAAAAGATAAGGTATATGCAAGTCAAGAAGCAGATTTGTTAATCCACACTGACATCTGGCGGTGGGTCTGGGAATAGCTGGATGGGGTGGGGGGAATTTCAGGAGTCGATGAGATCACCCGATCTCAAGCTTCCCTCACCCCACTAAATATTTTGCAAATGAAAACAGGGAGGCTCTTGCAATGGATGCAGCAGGGAGGGACGTTAAGTTAGGAGCAGAGCAAATGCAAGATTAAAGAAACTCTCAAAGCCTAGTCCAGATCATTCTGTGGGAGTGGACCCTTCTGGACTGCATTAGGGGGGTGCAGGTGCCGCTATGGTCTAAACCACTGAGCCTCTTGGGTTTGTCGATCAGAAGGTCAGCAGTTCGAATCCCTGCGACGGACTGAGCTCCCGTTGCTCTGTCCCAGCTCCTGCCAACCTAGCAGTTCGAAAGCACGCCAGTGAAAGTAGATAAATAGGTACCATTGCGGCAGGAAGGTAAGCAGTGTTTCCGTGCGTTCTGGTTTCCATCACGGTGTTCCATCTGCAGACAAACACCGGCTCCCTCGTCCTGAAAGCGAGAGGAGTGCCTCAACCCCATAGTGGCCTTTGACTGGACTTGACTGTCCAGGGGTCCTTTACCTTTCTACCTTTCTCCTTTACCTGTCTAGATGAGCATCCACAACTATGTGGCAAGGCAATTGTTTTGCATTTTGTGCTTGGGCCCAGGTGACCTGAGAGATCCCATCTCCTTCAACGAATCTGAAAGAGGATAAAGCTATTGATGGCTATGTTCATGAAAACAGAACACTTATGAAGACCAGTAGCTGGGAGTCGCAGCAGGGAGGTTGCTGCCGTGCTGAGCTCCTGCTTGGATGCTTCCCACAGGGAAAACAGGATACTAGGTGGGCTCTTGCTAGGCTCTTAATGGTTGCAACTTACTGCCCTCACCACCACCGCTGACCAAAGTCTTCCACCAAGGGTCCCTGCCCATCCCAATGGTTTGCCCTTCTCCGCTTCCTCTTGCTCCATCAACTCGTTCTAGTAACAAAGGGGGCTTTTGGAATGACTATTCACAGTATGCTATTCCCAACACACCTCTGCCGCCTTCCCGAACCTGGAACTCTCTCCATGATGTTTAGGACTGTCAATCGCACCAGCACCAGGAGTCAGGGCTGAAGTCAGACACAGGTCAGCAACGAAGAAGCAGAGCCGGTTGTCGGTGATAAGTCTTTATTCAAGGAAACAGGCATACGACTCAACAACGCTTCCCAGTAGGTCATGCCGGTATGGAGCAGTTGCCAGGACTGAAGATCCCTGCCTTCCATCCTTTCTAAGGCTCCTCCTCTCCCGGATGTTTCCAAGCAGCCTCAAACTGTGTATGAGCACCTCTGAATCATAGAATCATAGAGTTGGAAGAGACCCCAAGGGCCATCGAGTCCAACCCCCTGCCAAGCAGGAAACACCATCAGAGCACTCCTGACATATGGTTGTCAAGCCTCTGCTTAAAGACCTCCAAAGAAGGAGACTCCACCACACTCCTTGGCAGCAAATTCCCCTGTCCAACAGCTCTTACTGTCAGGAAGTTCTTCCTAATGTTGAGGTGGAATCTTCTTTCTTGTAGTTTGGATCCATTGCTCCGTGTCCGCTTCTCTGGAGCAGCAGAAAACAACCTTTCTCCCTCCTCTATGTGACATCCTTTTATATATTTGAACATGGCTATCATATCACCCCTTAACCTCCTCTTCTCCAGGCTAAACATGCCCAGCTCCCTTAGCCGTTCCTCATAAGGCATCATTTCCAGGCCTGTGACCATTTTGGTTGCCCTCCTCTGGACACGTTCCAGTTTGTCAGTGTCCTTCTTGAACTGTGGTGCCCAGTTCTGGTCTCTGCTCTTCTCATTACTCTGCTCATTCTTGGAGACCAAGGGTGTGTGTGTGTGTGTGTGTGTGTGTGTGTGTGTGGAGTTCTGTCACAGCAAGAGAGGGAGACTCCCTGGATTCTTCAGCAGCCTCTGCTTCAACCTCCAACTCTGAACTGTTCCCTGTCATCGGTTCTTCCTGCTCACTAAGCCCTGCTGCCCCTTTGGCATCCAGCACCTCCCCTCTCCCATCAGTGCCCCACCACCAACCCCCTGGGCTCTGAGCCTTCTTCCTCTGGGGCTTCCATTGGGGGTTGGAGGAAATGTGGACTGATGGGAACGTACAGTGATATGTGGTGGGACTGTCCGTTAGTTAATGAATTTTGGAAACAGACTGGTATAGAAATATCGGGAATCATGGGAAGGTGGGAATAGCTAAATTAATGGTTCTTATTGGTCTGAGAAGCACCGAGTTAAAAACAAAAGAGGAATGTAAATGGGTAAAATTGATGGTAACTGCAGCCAGACAGGTTATAGCGAGTAATTGGAAAAATGCAGAAGAGCTAGGGGTGAACCAATGGAGGAAAAAACTGAATAATATTATAATTTTAGAATATCTAACTGTGAAGGTACACAGAATGAAAGCGTTTAAGGTCAGTGAGAAAGAGGAGGATTGGTTTGAGAAGATATTCAATTATTTGGGTAGGTGTCAGGAAATTGCCATCGGAAGAACAGGTGGCGGAAGGTCTCCAGGAGAATGGGAGAGACTCTGCAGCAGAAGAGGGAACCAGTAGGGGGGGAGCAGGAGCTCCAATGGGAAGGGAATCGGAGGAGAGGCTCTGGGACACTTCCAGTGAGAACAGCGAAGAGGTATCAAGGCCCCCTTTAGGAACCCCCACCCCTCGCCGGAAACTGTCACGCAGGGAATCCAGGAGACGTGTTTCCGTTAAGCAGCTTTTATGCTGGAAGCGTTTCCGCAGGTGCCCACTGTCGGATTCTACCAGCGACTGACGGAGCCATGTCAAAGGGCTCCGCTCAAGGCAGAGCTTTGCTACGCTGAGCAAACTCTGAGGGACCAACCCTTTTACGCACAAGTAGCTCATTGTCCCATCACAGTAGGTTTGAACAATTTGGGGCAATTAAAATGTTAAAAAGTTAAATAAACCTTGTGGAAGGAGGAGTGTTAACGTATATAAAATTGTACATATGGTTGATTTGAATATGTTATTATTGATTATGTATCAGTCGCCTGGGGGGTTTCACTGTTTGTGTTTTGGTTGTTGTTAAAAAAATTAAAAAGTGTAAGTGAATTGTATGTTGTATCCCAAGTAAACATGCATGGGTTTGTGGACTTGTCACCCTATGAATGGCCGTTGGCCCACAAAGTGTGAGTCTAGTAGGAGCCCCAGCTAGTGATGGGTGGTCTGCAGCTACCTCTGTCTCCCCCTGCCCCGTGCCACATCTTCTCTCTCTGTGCCACCCCTCCACCTGTCTCAACCTCTCTGCCACTGAATCTCCACTTGAGGAAAGAGCCCCACAGGTTCTCCACAAGCTGCCCTCAGCAGTTCAAAAATAAACATCACTAGCTGCATCCCAAGCAGCAAGCTGTGCACAGCTGGCAGGCCCTAGCATCCATGCGCATGAATGGGCACAGGCACACACACACATGCGCAGCATCAGAAGCGGGCAGCGGGGGGTTAAAGGTAAAGGTACCCCTGCCTGTACGGGCCAGTCGTGTCTGACTCTAGGGTTGCGCGCTCATCTCGCTCTAGAGGTCGTGAGCCGGCACCGTCCAAAGACACTTCCGGGTCACGTGGCCAGCGTGACGAAGCTGCGGCTGGCGAGCCAGCGCAGCACACGGAACGCCGTTTACCTTCCTGCTATAAAGCGGTACCTACTTATCTACTTGCATTTAAGAGTGCTTTCAAACAGCTAGGTGGGCAGGAGCTGGGACCGAACGACGGGAGCTCACCCCGCCATGGGGATTCGAACCGCTGACCATACAATCAGCAAGTCCTAGGCACTGAGGTTTTACCCACAGCGCCACCCGCGTCCCAGGGGGTTAGCACACTGGAAATGAAAAGCTCGTCCTTGCAGCGCTGTCACCCGTCAAAAATGGAACCGAACAAATTGCAACACTCAACACACACACCCCAAATCCTTCTTTCGCACATTTCACACACCTCCACCTGAGACGACACAAGGCAGGTTTTTTTGCAAGAGTGGCCTTTTGTGCATTTTGACCCCGTTTCTTCCAAGCGGCTCCACTTTTCACTTCCGCTTAACGTGGAGAATTGGAGCATAAAGAGGTTTAGGATTTGGGGGTTTGTTTTTAATCTCGTACAGGTTAAGTCGTAACCAAGTTAAGTAGTAATCCGACAGCACAGACAATTCTACATTTATGTGTGTATTATTAAGCGCTTAGTGGAGACGAGGAGTCTTACCGAGAATTTTTAAAGCAGGTGAATCCCTCCTGGCAGGTTTGCAAATTGAGTGGGGTGGGAGGAGAGGACAAGCCAAGATACCAGAGTGGAAAAGGCAACAGAGGGTAGGGATTGCTAGCTGCCCAGGGGAGGTGCTGTCAAAACCCTAACCCTTGTGATGGCTTCACTAAGCTGGGGGTTGGTTTCCCTGACCAAGCTAGATCAGACTCAAGGGAAGGGAACGCAGAAAGCCATTTTGTACACTGGAACAAGGAGTGGGGGAAATCCACAAAGCACTGCTCCTCAACCTCCTGTAGAATGGTAGTCGGAAGCAGGGTAAAAGGTAAAGGTAAAGGTACCCCTGCCCGTACGGGCCACTCGTGTCCGACTCTAGGGTTGTGCGCCCATCTCACTTAAGAGGCCGGGGGCCAGCGCTGTCCGGAGACACTTCCGGGTCACGTGCCCAGCGTGACGAAGCTGCTCTGGCGAGCCAGCACCAGCGCAGCACACGGAATCGCTGTTTACCTTCCCGCTATAAAGCGGTACCTATTTATCTACTTGCACTTAGGAGTGCTTTCGAACTGCTAGGTGGGCAGGAGCTGGGACTGAACGACGGGAGCTCACCCCATCGCGGGGATTCGAACCGCCGACCATACGATCGACAAGTCCTAGGCGCTGAGGTTTTACCCACAGCGCCACCCGCATCCCTCGGAAGCAGGGAGCCTCCCCTAATTCAGGGTGGCAAACCGTGCAGTTTGGAACCCAAATAATCCAGGGTTCCAAATAATGCACTGAGGCTCTACCGGGTAGTTCCACACGTCAGACTTTCACCCTCTGACCAGGCAACCAGGGTGGCAGCAAAGGGGGCGCACAGAGCTCTGTGCATTCTTCCCCACTCACACAGGCTTTACTTGCAAGCACAGCACTAGAAGAGGCACTTATGTAACCAAATTGCCAGCAAATAATAGGGATGCGGGTGGCGCTGTGGGTTACACCACAGAGCCTAGGACTTGCCAATCAGAAGGTTGGCGGTTCGAATCCCCGCGACGGGGTGAGCTCCTGTTGCTCGGTCCCTGCTCCTGCCAACCTAGCAGTTCGAAAGCATGTCAAAGTGCAAGTAGATAAATAGGTACCACTCTGGCGGGAAGGTAAACGGCGTTTCCGTGCGCTGCTCTGGTTCTCCAGAAGCGGCTTAGTCATGCTGGCCACATGACCCGGAAGCTGTACGCCGGCTCCCTCGGCCAGTAAAGCGAGATGAGCGCCGCAACCCCAGAGTCGGTCATGACTGGACCTAATGGTCAGGGGTCCCTTTACCTTTACCTTACCAGCAAATACACCTTAGTCAAACCACAGTGCTGTCTTGCGTAGCACTAGGCAAACCCTTTTGCAAAGAATAGAATATTTGGGATGCGTCTTTCAATCCTTTTCCAGAAAAGGACCACCTGCCTAACACTAAACTTTCTTTAAATAGAGACTTCAACTTTTTGTTTAGAGCACTGCTTAAACCTCTTCCACATTCCCTGAGGATTCAGATTTCTGTTGTTGCTAGCTTCATTTTTTCCCCCTCCTCAGAGAATTTTAGATTTTGCTTATTGCAAGCAGCTTCCAAAGTAGGGTACAGGTGGGGAAAGCAGGACACAGGCTTGCAAAACAAATCCAAACAGTGGTCTGGTCTGGCTTGGCGTCCCCCCTGCCCCCCGTTCCACAAGCAGATATAAATAAAATTAGAACCATCTCACAGAAAAGGTTTCAGAGGCCTGGAGCTTTCACAGCTAGGACGTTACATCTGATATCCAAAAGGGAAGAGGTTATGTTAAAACCAAGAATATTCTCACAAGTTCGTTTTCCCCGTTCTCTCTTCCTCACAGAGGCATCATACCACACCAACCAAGACTTGACATTCTGCAACGCTAGAAACCACCAGTTCCCTCCAATCCCTACAGGGGATGTACCGTACTTTTCGCTCCATAAGACGCACCAGACCACAAGACGCACCTAGTTTTGGGAGGAGGAAAACAAGAAAAAAAATATTCTGAATCTCAGAAGCCAGAACAGCAAGAGGGATCGCTGCGCAGTGAAAGCAGCAATCCCTCTTGCTGTTCCGGCTTCTGGCATAGCTGCGCAGCCTGCATTCGCTCCATAAGATGCACACACATTTCCCCTTACTTTTTAGGAGGGAAAAAGTGAGTCTTATAGAGCAAAAAATACGGTAACTTCTCCTGATCTTGAATGGCTGCAAAGTTTCTTCAGGGTCCTGCGTTCCTCAACACTCCTCTAATTCTCAAGCTCCCTTCTGCCTTTGAGCTCTCCTTCACTCTTCCCAGACTTCTCCCTAGTCCTCACTGCCGTGCCATGCAAGGTTTTAATCCCAACCGTACTGACTACTTTCCCTGCCCTCACAGAAGCTGGACTGGGGAGACACTCCCAAAGCTCTCTGAACCTTCTGAGCTATGGCGGCGGCTCAGCCAATCAGAGTTAGAGACTTCACCACCACAAGTGCAATACAGATTTATTGTTCATGGAAAATGGAATGTTTCCTCCGAAACAACTGAGTGGTGTCCTGCTAAGAACACGTGGGGGGGGGGATGGGAGGCAACAACACACACTTGAGTTCACGTCATACGCAAGCTTTAAGATAGGGCGCTGTGGTTCCGTTTCAGTTGGCAAAAGTTCAAGGCGATGACCAGGAAACAAAACTCGATGCAGTTGCCGCGTCGTGGCGAAGAAGCAAAAAGTCCTCAATAGCGCCGGGTGAATCGAGGGTCGCTGGGGTGGCTTGTTCTATCTGGGCTGGCAAAACCGCTTGGCAGACTGGCTCCCTGTGCCACGGGAGCTGGGGCGGCACCTTGCACGAACCCTCCGCGCCTGAGGACAAGAAGCAGAAAGTTGACTTCCTGCTCAAGGGCTCAGTGCAACACCCTGCACCCTCCTTAATTAATTTTATTTCTTTATTAAATTTGTATACCGCCCAATACCCGCAGATCTCAGGTCGGTTCACAACATAAAATTCCAATATGTATAAAAAACACAGACTACATAATAAAAATAAAAAACAACCCAAGAACCCATTCCACTGTTTAAAGGGCAGTCTTTAAAATCATGGCCTCCAAGTTTCTTAATCCGTACATTTTCCCTGACCAAGCATGTGTGCTAAGAGGCCACTGGGTCATCGTCACCCACCCCAATGTCTTTTGCATGTGCACACAAACCTATCTATTACCTAACAAAGAGAACAACTGTCACTTAAAATATTTCAATCGCAATCCAAAGCCCCTTCAAGCTTTCTCGGCAGACGTAATGTGGGGTTTTTGCAGGGCGGGGAGCAGCAAAACCCTTTCAGGTAACTCTTACCCCGACATTCCTCCTCTGTTTATCACATGGCCAGGCCCTGTCTGAGCAGGGGCACTCCTCTCACCAGCTAAGAAATGAAAAGAATGGGGCAGGGAGGCGGGAGGGAACAAGTCACTAAGGAATTATTGTATTGTTTAATTTTTTTTAACAAATGCCTGCAGTCCCAACCACCCTTACCCTTACCCTGAATTCAGTAGGACTTACTTCTGGTTAGGTTAGGATTGCGTTGCCATGTTTCATTTATTTGTGCTTTTCTATACCCCCAAGGCAGCATTCGTGGTTCTCGCGCTATGAAACGGCGACAGGCCCAAGATCGCTCAGTGTGCTTTATGGCTGAGGAAGGATTCAAACCCTAATCTTCCCATGTCTAACCAGGATGATGCTCTGGTATTCAAGCTCTCTGCATGCTGGCTTTCCAGCTGACTTCTGCACACAGTTCAAGGTTTGGCTCATACACCTGTGGTCAATCTCCTTGCGTCTCCAAGAGAATGCAGGAAGCTGCCCTATGTCAATTAATTTGTCCATTTAGCCTCCTGTGGCCTGACTCTGATGGCCAGCAGATGGCCAGGGTCTCTCTCAGGGAGTCTTTCATCACCAAGTGTCTGCCCTTTAAACCTGGGGCCTCTTTTGTGCATTTAGAAAGGGGGTCTTCACCTGTCAGTTTGCATTTCTTAGTACAGAAAGTATTGATCTGATGTGTAGAGATCTTTCCTATTCTGCTTAATTCAAGAGTGTTCTAGGTGGTTTCTTTCTATGTGAAACAGGCAGGAAGTTCTTGTCTGGGTTATTCCATCTGGGAAGCCGAGAACAGCTGGTTGAAACTGGTTCTGTTATCCTTTCTGTCAAGGTCACGCCGACTATAATAGTCAGGGCTGGAGGAACCTGGGTTTCTCATTTCCTCTTTCTATCTCTTTGTTCTGGTGCAGTGTTCTGTTCTGTATGTAGTGTTAAGGTTTCTATAAGCTGTAAGTTAAATTTAAGATAAGTCTGCTGCAACTGAGTTTCTTATGGACTGTGCCAATCTTGAAGGTATTGGATTTGTCACCACTATGCTCATTTGCCTTCAGCAGCAGTAAAACTCTGTGGGATGAAGCACAACGGCCTCTGGTCTATTTTGGGGGGGAACGCTGCAGTGTGTTTAAGTTTTTGCTCCACACACGTCACCACCCAACTCCAGCCCTAGGCTCTTGGGAGCCGTTAGCGTCGCGCCTGCAAATGGGGCTTGTTACAATTAACTTTTTTTCAATTACAGGCCTGAATCAGACATTCTGAACCTCAGGAAGTGGGAAACCTACCAGGGAACACTTCGCTCCCCTGACTGTGCCACCCTTGCCCTTGGTTCTGAAATGCACCGCTGAACTGTGCTTTCGAACATTTCGAAGGTAGAGAGGGGAGCACCCTGCAAAGTCTGTTTTGATTATTTTTTTACCTTGCCACCTTTCATGCTCCCGGCCGATGATCCCTTCTTCCACACTGCCCTGCCAGGAACGGTCTTGGTGACCTTCAAGTTTGCGGCTGTGATCTCCCCAGTCGCGCCCGTCTCTAGATGAGGGAGCCGCCCACCCAAAAGAGAGAAGAGTGCCGTTAGCAAGCATGGAAGGAAGCTAGTGACATTTCCTCGTAAATACGACTTGCCTTGACAGTGTACTTAGGTCACCTCTGGAGGGGGGGCCTCAAATAGGAAGTCCAGCTCCCTTAGGACAGAACATAAGAAGACCTCCACTGGTGATCTTCGGGTGTGGACAGAGGGCAGCCTTAAGATTAAAACGGTTTAGTGAAATCCAATTTTAAACAGGCGGCAGTTTGCCAAGGTGACAAAATATGGCCTCCACATTCAGAGGAAGTCTACCTCCGAGTAGCAAGCGCTGGGGATAAAACAAAAGGGGAGCCATGGTGTCTCCCTCCAATGACTTGTTGGCTTCCCAGAAGCATCTCCTGCTGGCTAACCTGTGGCTTTAGACCCCAGTTCTCTACCATCGAGACACTGCTTGGGTTTTTCTGGCTTACTGAGGGCTAGAAAACCAAGGTTGCCTGTTCTGTGCTGCCCAAGCACACGAGAATTCACACACCACTTCCCAGCACACTAGCAGCGTTCAAAATTCCCCAGGTGAGCCAACAGTGTGACGCGGCAGCTAAAAAAGCCAATGCAATTCTGGGCTGCACCAATAGGAGTATAGCATCTAGATCAAGGGAAGTAATGGTGCCACTGTATTCTGCTCTGGTCAGACCTCACCTGGAGTACTGTGTCCAGTTCTGGGCACCACAGTTCAAGAAGGACACTGACAAACTGGAACGTGTCCAGAGGAGGGCAACCAAAATGGTCAAAGGCCTGGAAACGATGCCTTATGAGGAACGGCTAAGGGAGCTGGGCATGTTTAGCCTGGAGAAGAGGAGGTTAAGGGGTGATATGATAGCCATGTTCAAATATATAAAAGGATGTCACATAGAGGAGGGAGAAAGGTTGTTTTCTGCTGCTCCAGAGAAGCGGACACGGAGCAATGGATCCAAACTACAAGAAAGAAGATTCCACCTAAACATTAGGAAGAACTTCCTGACAGTAAGAGCTGTTCGACAGTGGAATTTGCTGCCAAGGAGTGTGGTGGAGTCTCCTTCTTTGGAGGTCTTTAAGCAGAGGCTTGACAACCATATGTCAGGAGTGCTCTGATGGTGTTTCCTGCTTGGCAGGGGGTTGGACTCGATGGCCCTTGTGGTCTCTTCCAACTCTATGATTCTATGATTCTAGGTGCCAAGCGCATTTTACTACTAGTGCGGGTGTCCATCTGCAGCCCCAACTACATGGAGATTTCTGGGCAACTGAGAGCTCCGCCAAACCTGGCTGACTCACACACAGACCTCCATCATCGCATCAAGGAAAATTAAGTGAAGGGCTGAGTACAGATATATTTGACTGTGCTGCAGGATTTCCACAGGCACCAGAAACAGAACTCACAAAGCACTGTTTAGTCCACAGTTAATACCATTTCCATTGTGTGTGTTTCTCCTTCTGGGACCAGACACTGAGATCCAGCGCCGAGGGCCTTCTGGAGGTTCCCTCGCTGCGAGAAGTGCGGTTACAGGGAACCAGGCAGAGGGCCTTCTCGGTGGTGGCGCCTGCCCTGTGGAACGCCCTCCCAGCAGATGCCAAGGCAAGAAACAACTATTTTACTTTTAAAAGACAACTGAAGGCAGCCCTGTTTAGGGAAGTTTTTAATGTCTGACGCTGTATTGTTTTTAATATTCGGTTGGAAGCCGCCCAGAGTGGCTGGGAAAACCCAGGGTATAAATAATATATTATTATTATTATTATTATTATTATTATTATTATTATTATTATTATTATTATTATTATTATTAGAGCAAGCAGTGCAGTTGAGGCAATAGAATCGCAGAATTGTAGCACTGAAGGAAGGGACCCCCAGGGACATCCAGTCCAATCCCCTGGTGAATAGATACAGTGGTACCTCGCAAGACGAATGCCTCGCAAGACGGAAAACTCGCAAGAAGAAAGAGTTTTCCGTTTTTCGAGGTGCTTCGCCAGACGAATTTCCCTATGGGCTTGCTTCGCAAGAAGAAAGCCCATAGGGAAATCTCCGGGGACCTCTTTTAAAATGCTGGCGGTCGGGAGCAAAGACTTTCGCCCACCGCCGGCCTTCAGAAGAGGTCCTGGATCTCTTCTGAAGGCCGGCGGGGGGCAAAAGTCTTTGCTCCCCCCTCCTGCCTTCCCGGGACAGCGGAGACTTCTCTGCTGTCCCGGGGGCTTTTAAAATGCTGGCGGTCGGCAGCAAAGCCCTCCTGTCCCCGGAGCTTGCGGGGCAGGAGGTGGGGAGAAGGGCTTTTCTTCCCACCGCCAGCCTTCAGAACAGCCTTCTGAAGGCTGGCGGTGGGAAGAAAAGCCCTTGTCCCACCCCCCCCCCAGCCTTCAGAAGAGGTCGGGGGACAGACTGTCCCCGGACCTGGTCTAAAGGTGGTTTCCATAGGAACGCATTGATTGATTTTCAATGCATTCCTATGGGAAACCGTGCTTTGCAAGACAAAAAACTCGCAAGAAGAAAAAACTCGTGGAACAAATTAATTTCGTCTTGCGAGGTACCATTGTATTCTGTTGTGGTGACTGCAACCCAGGTTTAAGGCGCCACCTGGTGCCTGGCTTCTATATCCGAGTTTCTAACATGGCTCTGCTTTACGGACACTCACCGGGACGGTGGAGGCAACCCTCGGCCTTTGCTGAGCCTCCTCTCCGACCCGTAACTTCCCCAGCTGTCCCGCGAGTGGCGGTCAGGCCCTCCATGCCGCTCGTCAGAGTAGTGCTGAAAAGGCAAGCCCACACAGTTGGAGTAAAGCACAAGGCATTGGCATCTGCAAAAAATTGGGGTTTTTTTTGGGGGGGGGGTTGGACAGCTCCAGCCTATAGGCCACCGGTAAACCATCCTTGCCCTAGCCTGGTCACCACAACAGCTCAGAGAGCGCACCACCTTACTACAAGGCCAGAGATGCACCAGTGGGGTTTTCTTGTACGTGGATCTTCCTACAGCACCCAGGAGATTTCCCTATTGGCCTTTCAGCTTTAATCCCCCTTTCTCTGCCTTGTCCATGATGGCTCTTCCGCAAACCCGAGATGACGCTTCAGCAATCAAGCAATGAAGAGGGACATGAAAGAGAGTCCGTGGTGCTGAAGCAGCCGATGAGAATTTTGTGGTTGGGATCTTAGACCCTGGCTCGCCCAAGGTGTGAGCAATAGTCAACCTGGCTTTGCTTCTCACGTGCAAATTGAGACAAATCACCTGCCACTCTTGTTTGGCCTGCCACACTTCCAGCATATTTATAATGCCATGTTCTTACTGCTTTTAATTATTGCTGCTTTTTCATATTGCGGCTGCAAACCGGCCAGAGCAATTTTTTTAGCTGGAAAATCTGGGATAAAAGGTATTCGAAATAAATGTTGTTCTTCAAGAACACATGAAGCCAGAGGTTCGCGCTCTCTCTGTTACGAACAGTTCACTCCATTGCCAAGAGAACAGACCATTATTCAGGTTTGGGCTATTTTTGGTTCTTGTTTAAAAAGACTTGCCTCTTCAGCAGTGGGAATCGCTGAAGAGACACAAGTAAAATGTTAGTGCCTGTCTCTTATGGATATCAGGCTGATGTTTTGAGTCTGATTTTCCAGGTATTGGTGATGTGGTGCAGCCAACAGGAAGCGCTCATGTCTGGAAAACATGACTCGAAAACAGTTCTTCTTAATCTGTCCCTACGCAGCAAGACACGCAAAAGCTCTCACGGAGCAGCAGGCAGTCCCTTCGTTCTACTTGTAATCTGTTTCTCTTTCCAAGAATCCAAATCGCCTTTCCTGACCAGGATCCCCAAATCTCTGACAGCCAAGGCTGTCAACGAGAATGTGGAGGCTGGAGTTACACTTCACAGGAATTCCTGACGGGATTTATTCTCAGACTCTGTCAGGATTATCTACTTTCCAAGGATCCCACCCCAAATACAAAATGACTGAAATGATCCCAACGATGCTCAAACGTGTGAGAATTACACACACCCCTGTTACATGGAGTGAGGCAGTGCCAGAGCAGGAATCATGCAGAGGTGCGAGAGTTAGCTCCTTCTGTGGCTACCGTATTTTTCGCTCTACAAGACGCACCTAGTTTTTGGAGGAGGAAAACAAGAAAAAAAATATTCTGAATCTCAGAAGCCAGAACAGCAAGAGGGATCGCTGCGCAGTGAAAGCAGCAATCCCTCTTGCTGTTCTGGCTTCTGGGATAGCTGCACAGCCTGCATTCGCTCCATAAGACGCGCACACATTTCCCCTTACTTTTTAGGAGGGAAAAAGTGAGTCTTATAGAGCAAAAAAACCAGTACGCGTCTCCCTCTTGCTGCAGCCTTTGCCTGAATTAAATTGCCTGTGGCACTGCCTCAGCCTACTACTCACAGGCTGGGAATTCCCAACCCATACCGTAAGACCATAAACCATTGTGCAAGCTTTTTGGACATCAAAGCATTTTTTATAACAATACTGCTTCGCATGGGCATACCTGTCCATCCCGATCTGGCACAGTTCTTGAACTTTCTCTCCTGGTCGGGAGGGAAGAGAAAATCCGTGTTAATGCACACAGGTGGGTAAGCTTTGGAAACAAGCAGGGGATAGGCTGCAACCCAGTGGTAGAGCCACTGGGTTGCATGCAGTTGCCCTGGTTCGATTCCCAAGGTGGGCCGGGAAACTCTGGAGAGCTGCTGGCAGTCAGCGCATACAGCACTGAGATGCATGGACCATGGTCTGACTCAGTCAGGGACAGTTCCCTAGATTCCTAAATTCTGCTGCTGTGCATCTTGTTAAAGGTAAAGGGACCCCTGACCATTAGGTCCAGTCGTGACCGACTCTGGGGTTTCGGCGCTCATCTTGCTTTATTGGCCGAGGGAGCCGACGTACAGCTTCCGGGTCATGTGGCCAGCATGACCAAGCCGCTTTGGGCAAACCAGAGCAGTGCATGGAAATGCCGTTTACCTTCCCGCCGGAGCGGTACCTATTTATCTACTTGCACTTTGACGTGCTTTCGAACTGCTAGGTTGGCAGGAGTGCATCTTGTTACTTTGGGATTAATCAATAGGAAATTACGATGACCACCGGCATCTTCTCAACTTCTGACAGGTCATGGCCAGGAGAAATCAACTTGGCAGCTCTTAACTGGTCTGCTATCTGCCATGTGCATGGTGACTCAAGGTCGTTCCACACATTACAAAGCAAGAAACTGAACCGTTATGGGTTCTGAGGTCAGTATACCAGTACAGCACGCTTCTCTTCAAACACCAAAACGTCATCTTTGCACTTTATGTTTTTGGGTGAACAGCTAAAACTGTGAAATAGCCAAAACCCAAAGTGGCCTAGGAGCAGAGGAAGCTGCCTTTATCTAAGTCAGACACTTCATCTGCCTGGCTCAGTACTGCTTCCTCTGACTGACAGCAGGTCTTCAAGCAGAAAATGGTCTTTCCCATCATCGGCTGATGATAGGGATTGGGCCTGGGACTCTAAAAACATTCTAGTTCTGAATGAAGAGTTGGCTTAAAAGGGAAGACAGGAAAGGGCCTTAAACAGAGACAGATCTTTGGCCCATCTAGTTCAGCACTGTCTTCCCTGACTGGCACTGGCTCTCCAGGGTTTCTCCAAGGGTCTCTCTCCCACTCCTACGTGCAGGTGACAGGGCTGGAACTGGGAAGTTCCTGCTCTGTCAACTAAACTATGCACACTTCCTTAAAGAGCTGCCTATGAGTGAGGAAGAAGAGCACAAAAAGTTTCCATTGCTCATTTGAACCACAATGAGCTGTGCAGTTATTCCCATGGTCAGAGGCAGTAAACACTTTTGAATACACTGGAAGCCACAGGAGAGGGTGCTCTTGCGCCTGGGCCTTGCTTGCAGGACCCCACAGGCTTCCCTCCCTGTGAGATGCGAGGGTACAAGGAATCAGGCAGAGGGCCTTCTCAGTGGTGGCACCTGCTCCCACCAGATGTCAAGGAAACAAACCACTATCTGACTTTTAGAAGACATCTGAAGGCAGCCCTGTTTAGGAAAATTTGTAATGTTTGCTGTTTTACAGTGGTACCTCGCAAGACGAATGCCTCACAAGACGAAAAACGCACAAGATGAAAGGGTTTTTCGTTTTTTGAGTTGCTTCACAAGACGATTTTCCCTATGGGCTTGCTTCGCAAGACGAAAACGTCTTGCGATTTTGTTTCCCTTTTCTTAAAGCCCAGGGAATCCGCGCTCCGCAAGACGAAAAAATCGCAAGACGAAGCAACTCGCAGAACGAATTAATTTCGTCTTGCGAGGCACCACTGTATTGTGTTTTCAATATTCTGTTGGGAGCCGCCCAGAGTGGCTGGGGAAACCCAGCCAGATGGGCGAGGTATAAATTATTATTATTACATAGAAATCTGGTCAGCTACTGTGAGAGCAGGAAGCTGGTCTGGATGAGCCACCAGCCTGACCTGGCCGGCCCTGCGTGGCCTTGGGTTTCTGACAATGCAAGACACAGGAGGGAAGACTTCGCTACCTGTCCACCGAGTGGTCCTGGTACCGGCTGCGGTCTCTGTGGTCAAAGCCGTGGAAGCGATCTGGTCGGCTGAAGTCAGAGTGGAACCCATCATCCAGGGCCACCCGCTTTGCTTCAGGCCAATATGAGTCGTCCCGCCTGCAGGGGAAAGAGATTCAGTAACTCCTTGGCTCCGTCACCCCCATCCAGAGAAGCTGGCCTGCCTTTGGTCATTACCCTTCCAGCACCAGGAAGAGACCTTCTGCTTCTCCCATAGTTCTTGAAATGGCAGCTCTGGGTTGTTGTTGTTTTTAGGCTGCTTTTACTGGCACTCTTTTTTTCCCACTGATATTTTTAAAAATTAATTTAAAAAAACAAACAAACCTCAGCAATCCTGCAAACCTGAAATTAAAGGGTGGCGTAGAATTTAAGAATATTTAGATTTTTTTAAAAAAAATCCATATGAAAAAGAACCATATTAAGAGACACGAAGAGGCAGAAAACAAGAAAAGTCAATAAAAAAATATTATCATCACACAGTTGCTAATACAACATGTGGATGAATTGCATCCTGCACCTTATCATTCCAAAACTGGATAAAAAAATACCCCGCTTTTCAAGACATAATCCATCAGAAAGATATCATAACTAAGATTTTTTATTTATTTATTTTTTTAAAAAGTAAAAATCCAGTAAAATCCAATTCCTGAAGTGCTTTTTAATCTCCTCCTCCTAAAACAGAGGATGGGTGCATAGGTGTCTGTAAGCAACTGGGCACATCTCCAGCACAAACTGATAATGGTTTTATACTAGCAATGGCTTTCCCAGGACTTTTCTTTCTGCTGCCAATCTCCCCGGGAGGAACGTGGCAGGGGTCAGGCAGGATAAAAAATCAGCCTGGCAAAGAGTTCTTTGAGCTGTACTTAAGTCAGGCTGACTCCTTTGGAAAGCAGCAAGACTAGAATCAGCCGTGCGGCTTGGCTTCAGTCTTATGTCTTTATCTTTATTGAATATAATTTATATTATATTTATATTAAATTTTCCATTTTACTATTTAGAATATTCATTTGGACATCCTTAAAATATCAGTGACTTCCCTTCTTATCTTTCCGTGGTTCATTTCACATAGCATAAATGCCTGCATATTTTATATAAACTAAACCATTCAGTATTCCATTGTTACTTCCATCGAAACTTATTTACACTGTTGAATTTATCTTAAAGCTGCCCGCGTTTTCAAGTGTACACAATTATTCCCCATATATTCAATAAACAAATGTTCTTCTTGCTTTCTTATTCTGTAAGTTAGGTCCGCCAGCTGCGCCTATTCCAACAGTTTTAAGATGTCTTGTTGGCCAAAAATGGAAAACGGGTGACGTATATTCCGTCAACTTAAGTTGCCAATCTTCTTTGGCTGGGGCCTCGCTCGTTTTCCATTTTTGGGCTAACAGAACATGGGCCACGGTTGTTGCCTACATAAATACGATAGCCATGATATGATAGCCATGTTCAAATATATAAAAGGATGTCACATAGAGGAGGGAGAAAGGTTGTTTTCTGCTGCTCCAGAGAAGCGGACACGGAGCAATGGATCCAAACTACAAGAAAGAAGATTCCAGCTAAACATTAGGAAGAACTTCCTGACAGTAAGAACTGTTTGACAGTGGAATTTGCTGCCAAGGAGTGTGGTGGAGTCTCCTTCTTTGGAGGTCTTTAAGCAGAGGCCTGACAACCATATGTCAGGAGTGCTCTGATGGTGTTTCCTGCTTGGCAGGGGGTTGGACTCAATGGCCCGTGTGGTCTCTTCCAACTCTATGATTCTATGAAATAACCTTTTTTGACACCTGGGTATTTCCATCTGAATTATCCCCAACGAAAAGGACTCTGGGTGTTTGTTGGTTTCCCCCCCCCCCAATACCCTTTTACTGGTCCACCACATATGAAAGAACGTTCCCTTAGTCTCATTGCAGTCTCATTGCATCTCCAGTACTTACCTGATTTCAGCCTTACGTCTTTATTTATTGGGTCATTGATTTCTATTCTGGCTCCATATTTGTGGGGCTTCCCAACCACAAACTGCCCCCCTCCCTGCCCCCCATATGACCAGGAGGGGACCCCAACCCTCAATTTAAGGGGACGACTCAAATGATTGACATGTTTTGCCGCATTTGGGTAAAAAGCGGGGTATTCACGATTTGCTGCAGGGAAGCAGCCTTTAGCACGAGCTCTACAGTTCCCCAAAGCACAGCTCGGCCGCCTCACCTCCCGTCCGTGTCGTACGGCCGCCTCAGAGCTGAGCGGCGCTCCTGCTCGTAGCGCAGCTGCTCATGCTGCCGACGCAGCTCCTCCCTCTCGCGCTGGATGCGCTCCTGCTCCCGCCTCCTCTCGTGCTCGATGTGCATCCGCTCCCGCTCCAGCCTCTCCCGCTCCATCCGCTCCCGCTCCAGCCGCTGCCGCTGGAACTGCAGCCGCTCCCGCTCCCACTGCAGCTTCTGCCTCTCGTCCCGCTCCCGGACGGCCTGGATGTGCTGCTCCCGCTCCCGGCGCTCCCGCTCCCTGTTCGGTATTTAAAAATACAGGTTGCGCTCAAGCAGAAACGTGAATTGTACGGTCATACCTCCGCGCTGTGGGTTAAACCACAGAGCCTAGGATTTGCCGATCAGAAGGTTGGCGGTTCGAATCCCTGCGACAGGGTGAGCTCGGTCCCTGCTCCTGCCAACGTAGCAGTTCGAAAGCACGTCAAAGTGCAAGTAGATAACTAGGTACCGCTCCGGGAAGGTAAACGGCGTTTCTGTGCACTGCTCTGGTTCACCAGACGCGGCTTAGTCATGCTTGCTACATGACCCGGAAGCTGTACTCCAGCTCCCTCAGCCAATAAAGCGAGATGAGCACCGCAAACCCAGAGTCGGCCACGACTGGACCTAATGGTCAGGGGTCCCTTTACCTTTACCTCTGCTTACGTTTCCCTCTGGATACGTAAACTTCGGGATGCGAACGCAGCAAACCCGGAAGTATTTTTCTGGGTTTCGCAGCACGTGCATACAGAAGCGCTCTATGCGCCATGCGCATAAGCGCTAAATTGTGCAGCACTCATGCACAGAAACGATCCTCTGGTTGCAAATTCCTCGGGATGTAGCCGGACCTCCGGAACGGATTCTGTTAGCAACCTGAGGTAACGATGAACACCCAAGAATCCTACACAAAGTTAAAGACCTGGACCTCTACAATGAATAAATCATATGTTTAAAAAACCGGAATCTTCGATCTCAAGGGAGGCTGCATGGGTGTAGGCAGCTGCGCAGCAGTCTTCACTGAGAATTAATGAAGTTGTTGTTGTTGTTAATTATTTAATTATATATCACCCTATACCCGGGGGTCTCAGGGTGATTCTCAGAATTAAATCAAGATATAAAACCACAAAATGCATAATAAAAATAAAAACAACAACCCAATAGCCTCCCCCCCCCACACAAAAAACACATTTTAAAAGGGCATAGGGTGTAAATCAGCTCAACCCAAGGCCAGGTTAAAAAGGAACATTTTTGCCTGGTGCCTAAAGTGTACAATGAAGATACCAAGTGAACTTCCCTGGGGAGAGCATTCCACAGATGGGGAGCCACTGCAGAGAAGGCCAGATCTCGTGTTGCCACCCTCTAGACCTTAGCTGCATTATATGTTGCAGACTTGCCCAAATGAAACAAGGTATTTAATCTTACCCACATTCTTAGGGTAGCAATCACTACTATGGACTTCTCTAAATATTTATGCCCAAGTGTTTCCTACAGTTTATAGAACAGCATATAATGTATGGTGTCCTCTCAACAATACTGCTTAGGCCCCCAGCTGCCATCCTCCAGCTTTTTTAAGGTTAAAAAGTGCCTGTATAGGGTAAACCCCCAGGGATCCTTGCAGAGGCGGACCAGTTTCCCCAGCAAGAGGATCAGTAAGGGCAGTGTGCCAGGCTGCTACTGAACTCTGCATCCCCAGGCCAAGGAACATGAAGTCACCTGAGTAGGGCAGGAAGGCTGCATAGATCACCAGGTTGTTTGCAGTAGATTAGGAAGCGCTTTTGACTCCCAATGGTTTAAGCCAGGCTTCCTCAAACTTGGCCCTCCAGATGTTTTTGGCCTACAACTCCCATGATCCCTAGCTAGCAGGACCAGTGGTCAGGGATGATGGGAATTGTAGTCTCTGGAGGGCCAAGGTTGAGGAAGCCTGGTTTAAGCAATAGAAAGTCCCATGCACGTGCAAAGCATGAGCACTGATTGGCTGCCCCTGGGCAGATCTTTGAACAGTTCTGTCGGCTAGTGATGAAAGCTTTGGGTTAAAATGCTCAGCCTGTGGAGTTGTGCTTTCCACTCCATCCCAGAACACAGGTCATGGGGTGCACTTAGTAATACAGACACCTCTCTTTAAAGCCATCATTTTGCAACTGGCTACACAAACACACAGAGAGAGCTACTATTCTGTTCCTGGGCTTGGGGTTGTTGCAAAAGCATTAAGAAGGTTCTGAAATAGTCCCATTCCTGTTTTAAGGCACAAACGGGGCCCAGCGGCTGAGTGGGAAACCTCAAAGGGTTTGGCTGCCCCCCCCTTCCCTGTACTGGTTGAGCTGGGTGCCCACCAAAAAAGGCTACTGGCACACTGAAGATTTGCAGCAGACCCTTCGGCATATGAGCTGCCGCAGTGAGGATTCCTCAAATGTGGAAAGCAGGAACAATCCTTGCCCCTGAAGAAGCAAAAGGGGAAACCCAGTGTAATGGTTCTAGGGGTTGCTCGTGCGTAAACCGACACCACACCTGGCTGGGTTACCTGGGTGAACCCTTTCTGTCTGGACAGCCTCTCACCGGTGGCTGTCTCGATCGCTGGCAGAATCCGTCAGTGGGCGTTTCTTGAACTTCTTCCAGCAAAGAAGCTCTTTGACGCCTAGTCGCCGCCTACTCTCCCTGCGCGGAAGTCTTCTGTGCAGGGAGGGTGTGGGCAGCGGAGGACCCGTGCTCTCCCCGCTGGTCTCCGGCGAGGAGTCATGGAGCCACCTCGCCGATTCCCCCATCTGCCCCCCTTCTCCACTGGTGCTACGCTGAATTCCTTCCCCAGCAGATGGGCTGCTTCTCTCCCTCCTGGGACGCTCTCCTGAACCCCTCTGGAGCCCTCCCTCTCCCTCTGGCTCCGATGGCAGTTCCCTGACACCCAGGATCTTGCACACCTCTAGAAACTCTGGCAGAGAACTTGCAAGACAGATTGAGAAAAAATAAAATGGAGGGAGCAGGGAAGGGAAGGGACAGAGACCTATAGAGAAGTGAATATATGAGCTCTGGGGTGGGGGGGAGAGAGGAGAAATGTAATAATTACGTGTCAGAAAAGACAAAAAGGTACTCGGGCAACGTTTAATCAGCGGAACGGGAAAGGAAGAAAGAGTTTCACCAGCCAGCCTGTGAGCACCCGTCTAAGAGGAAAAATGTGTCAGGCTCTTACATAATAAAGAGCCCTTTAAAATATCCACTTGGAACAATGGGAGCGGCAGGGGGGAAATATGCAGGAGGCTTCACTTGGAAGCTGAACAACCCCCATTAAACTGAAGCAGATAGCACAGATGCCGAGGCAAGTGACAACTGCATAATAGATAATGTCAACGGAGCACAAAGTCATCACTGGATAATGATCTCTGGCTGCTGCGCCAAGGCAGAAATATTTCAAAGCCCGGGGGGGGGGGAAGGCGCGGAGAGAGAAAAAGAGAGAAAACGAACCCTCTGGGGTGCTCGTGCCATGCATGGAAACAAGGGTGAAACAAATGAGAGTTAGCCTGTATTGGAGTTCCACTCCATTAGTGTAGAAAGCCTATCAGTTCCTTTCCTCCTCCAGCCGCAGACTTGAACCAAGCATAAGCACGCAGCTACCAAGCGATAGCTGCCTTTAGCATTGCTACAACAGCAGCAAGAATACTTATTGCAAAGTCTTGGAAGACGCAAGATCTACCCACCCGGGAAGAATGGCAGATGAAGGTGATGGACTACATGGAACTGGCGGAAATGACTGGCAGAATCCGAGACCAGGGAGAAGAGTCGGTGGAGGAAGATTGGAAGAAATTTAAAGTTTATTTGCAGAAACATAGTAGAATTAAGGAATGCTAGAAGGATGCTGGAATGAAGTTATGTGGTTTTAGCAGAAATGTTATAAAGGATTAAGTAAAAATGGATTGTTAATTGGTGAGAATGTAAAGTTACATTATATTAAGATAAATTATTAAGACAAAAACAAAGACGGAAAGGATTTGCTGAAATAGCTAATTGAACTAGAATACAAAAAAGGGAGGTGTGAGGAGGTCAAGGAAACAAGCAAATGAAAGATAAGTTATGGAAAGATTGATTTGTTTTTTTAATTGTTTTTATTTTTCTGTTTTTTCTTTTTCTTTATTTTTGTAATCTTTCAAAGCTTCAATAAATATTACTTTTTTAAAAAAAAGCACGCAGCTATCAAGCGATAGCTGCCTTTATCACTGCCTTTTTCTAAAAAAGGACAACAGCACCTTCTCAGCACCAGGACCAAGTGGGCAGCCCTTAAGCTGCACAGGAGACCCAGAAGCAGTTTTGGGGCTCCCTCCAGTGGTTCTGCTGAAAGTCACCCTGGGGTAAACGCTTGCCCCAGAGTTTTACTCCTAATAGGAGAGGGGCTGTTTTAAGTGGCAGAGTAAGCCCACACATAAATATTCTCTCTCTCTCTCTCTCTCTCTCTGCCACTGCCTAACCACAAAGCCCTGACAGCTAGGGTGGCCCCTGTGAACTGCTCTCAGGAATGCAACCGAACAAGTTCAACCCAGGGAAATGAACGAACCTAAGTTAGGTACGTCCATTACATATCACTGGGTCTGCTCTAAGCGGGGTTAACAGAACAGATTACTTCAATACGCAGAGCTGCCTCTGAAGACGGCTCGGAAACTTTGGCTAGTGCAGAATTCACTGGCTCACCGGAGCAAGGCGTTTTGAGCATATTACACCAATCCTGGTCTGACTGCACTGGCTACCAGTTAGTTTCTGGGCCCAATTCAAAGTGCTGGTATTGACCTATAAAGCCTTCAATGGCTCAGGATCGCAGTACCTCAAGGACCGCCTATTTCCATATGATCCTACCCGGACCCTGAGATCATCCTCTGAGGCCCTCCTTTGTGTGCCTCCTCCTCCTCGAGAGGTCCAGAAGGTGGCAACACAAGAACGGGGCCTTCTCTGCAGTGGCTCCCTATCTGTGGAATGCTCTCCCCAGGGAAGTTCGCCTGGCACCTTCATTATACATCTTTAGGCACCAGGGGAAAATGTTGCTTTTTAACTAGGCCTTTGGTTGATCTGAGTGACATCCTATTCCCTTCTAAAATGTGGCTTTTTTGGTGGGGGGTGTTATTGGGCTATTGTCTTTTACTTTGATTTTATATATTGTGATATTTTCTGTGAACCACACTGAGACCTGCAGGTAGAGGGCGGTATATAAATTCAATAAATAATTCATCATCATCATCATCATCATTATTATTATACCCTATGAAAGATATGTCACCATTCCAAGGCTCACCACCCAGAAGACTTTGCTGGTGGACAGCATGTAAATAAACGGTCTGGAGATGCAAGCATACTTGCATTAAAAACAGATGGTGACGAGAGGCGCCTTGTTTTAAGGCTGAAGATGACTGGAAATGCCTGCTGGTGTTTATCTCAGAAGCAGGGACACCCTTTTCAGGCCTGCATTCCCTCTTGGGCAAAGCTTCGGGGGGGGGGCACAGGCTGATGTTGTGGGCGTGGCCTGGGCGCCAGAAGTGGGTGTGGCAACAGCTGGGACTCTGTGCAGTAGGATACATTCCACCCACCCACAAAACCCAGAGGTTTCCCCGCCACCAGCACCTCAACACCTCTCCATCCCGGCAAGGAAGAGGAATCACAATTTGAGGACACATTTCAGTCAGGTGAAAGCACTCAGGGGCGGCACAGGGTGCAGCCAATGAAAAGAGACCGGGGGGGGGGGGTGAACTGAAGAGAGAAGGAGGGAGGGTCACCTTAGATCCACGGGTCAGAAACTGTGTTGATGCCAATCACCTGTCATTCTGCGGAGGGCAGAATTCCGCAGGTGAGGCGAGGGGGATCCCAACCTACCTCCGCCGCTCGGTCTCTCGGATTTCTCTCTCGCGCTGCCTCTGCCGCTCTCGTTCGCGCTGCTCTTTGATTTTGTCAAAAGACAGAATGTCCTGCTTCTCTTTGCTCTCCGACTTGCGGTCGTGGCTTTTTGTGCTCTGGAGTCGGGAAGAGGGATGAAAGGCAAGGGTTAGAAAGATTGACACAAAAGAACGGGGAGATGTCCATTTTCCTGCCGAGAGGACAAGGAGAGAGATTACCACCACCACCACCCCAATTGTCTCTAACTCCCAACACAGCGCTTGTGTAATCCTGTTAGGAAGGGCCCACATCCCTGGTTCAAGGAGCACTTCTGGACAGATCACATTTGAGAACGTAAGCCCAGCCCTATTGGATAGCACACCAGAGAAGTCCATCTAGCCCTGTGAAAAACAGGGGTGCTCAAGTTACAGATAGGTAGCCGTGTTGGTCTGCCATAGTCAAAACAAAATTTTTTCCCCTTCCAGTAGCACCTTAAAGACCAACTAAGTTAGTTCTTGGTATGAGCTTTCGTGTGCATGCACACTTCTTCAAATACACTGAAACAGAAGTCACCAGACCCTTCTATATAGTGAGAAGGTGGGGAGGGGTATTACTCAGAAGGGTGGTGGGAATGGGTGATTGGCAGATAGCTGTGATGAGCCTGTTGACGACTCTTAACGACTGCAATAGGTCTTACAGGAAAAAGCAAGGGGTGAGAAGGTGAAAAATGGCTTTGTCATGTATAATGAGATAAGAATCCAATGTCTTTGTTCAGACCAGGTCTCTCCATGGTTTTAAGTTTGGTAATAAGTTGCAATTCAGCAGCTTCTCTTTCCAGTCTATTTCTGAAATTCCTTTGTAGTAAAACAGCTACTTTGAGATCTTGTATAGAATGTCCTGGGAGATTGAAGTGTTCTCCTACTGGTTTCTCTGTCTTGTGATTTCTGATGTCAGATTTATGTCCGTTTATTCTTTGGCGTAAGGTTTGGCCTGTTTGTCCAATATAGAGAGCTGAAGGACACTGTTGGCATTGTTCAGACCTGGTCTGAACAAAGACATTGGATTCTTATCTCATTATACATGACAAAGCTATTTTTCACCTTCTCACCCCTTGCTTTTTCCTGTAAGACCTATTGCAGTCGTTAAGAGTGGTCAACAGGCTCATCACAGCTATCTGCCAATCACCCATTCCCACCACCCTTCTGAGTAATACCCCTCCCCACCTTCTCACTATATAGAGGGGTGCTCAAGTAAGTCAAGGATCTTTAGAACACAGGCCAGGAACTGAAATGTGAAATTGGGCTGAGGGCCATAGGCTACACACACACTCCTGCTTTAGAAGCAGAATGATGCCTCCTGGAGCTTTTAAATCTCTGGGTCCTCCTCTCGCTGCCCACAGAGGCTCTGTTAAAACCGTTCCAACTCCCGTGACACTATTCCATTACACAAAGGGCGACAGGACTTCTCTGCACACCCAGCGACTGCGACTGTGTGACGATTTATTAGAAATACAAAAGAGAAGGGTGTGGCCCCCTCCCCAGGCCTTCCTTTCTTTGCACCGTCTCGTTTCAAGACACCAAACCAAGGGCTTACTCTCTCTTTTGATGTGGTTGCGGTTTTCACACTAATCACCGGCTCTCCTTTGGACTTGTCCATGACCACCGTCCGCTCTGTTCCCCGGCTTTCTGCAAGGCAACAATGGGTTTAGGCACTTCAGACCTCCGGAGCAAGTGCAAAAATCAGACTAGTCATCGCTCTTTATTGGCAGGCAACTCATTGACAAAGGAGTTGCGTTCTAAGGCAGCGTGAACATCAGGACATGCGTAAGCCAGCCCTGACCCATTCCACCCCCTATTGGTGCTGAAAATGGCACACGTCAAGAGTCGTGCATGTAACAATCATGCAGAAATGCAGAGCACTGGCTGGGACTGATGGGAGCGGGCGTTCAGCAATATGGGAAGGAACACAGGAAGCCATCTAGCTCAATACTGCCTACACTGACTGCCAGCAGCTCTCTGGGGTTTCAGGCAGGGGGAGGGGGGAGTGTCTTTCAAAGCCTTACTTATCAGGGAACTGAAGCTGAGAAGTTCTTTAAGCAAAGTAGATTCTCTGCCACTCAGCTGTAGCCCTTCCCCTAGCACATAGGCAAACTAAAGCCCGGGGGCTGGATCCAGCCCAATCGACTTCTAAATCCGGGCTGTGGACGGTCCAGGAATCAGCATGTTTTTACATGAGTAGAATGTGTGCTATTATTTAAAATGCATCTCTGGGTTATTTGTGGGGCATAGGAATTCGTTCTTTTTCTTTTTCAAAATCTAAGCCCCCCACAAGGTCTGAGGGACCGTGGACCGGCTCCCTGCTGAAAAGGTTCGCTGACCCCTGACACAGAGGGCTACTGGTCCCTATCCCTTGCTTTAGCTATCTGACACTTAACAAGACAGAAGTCCACCGATGCTACTGTTTGCCGAAGAATGGGGCTGGGGGGGGGATGGAGAGAGAACAATTCAAACAAGGTAAAATTAGAGGCTAAGAGATGCCTTATTGTTCTTATCCTTGATAGATCAGACAGGTTGATTTGTGTCTAGTGAGGAAGCCATCACAAAAGCAAATTGAACAAAGGGAACGACATATCCATATGAAACAGGATACATCACAAGAGGCTGGAGACAAAAGCAATTGCTCTGAATAGGTCAAAACGTACTTCCAAGGTACCCCTCTGAGACACACAAGTGAACACAAGCCTAGCATTTTCCAAAGCCAAGGTGCATTTCCCCCTCTGAATGAAAACTGGAGGCATGTTTCAATGCTGTTTTTGAAAAGTTTGCCTTCATCAAATGAGTCTATGTTCTGTATATTTATCTGAGTCACTGCTTTGTCTAGAGTAACCCATTGTGTGGAGGAACGAAAGGCAGCCTGCTCCGGAGGCAGGTCGTTCTGCTGCACCAGGAACAAGTGAATGACCCCATCACACCAAGCGCAGTCACATGGGTTATCAGCACCCACTACCCCAACTTAGGCCAAATGGAAGCAGGCAAGATCAGAGTTGCAGATCATGCAGAGAAGCAGCAGGCAGCCTCGTCTGGGGTTGTTTTGGGCTCGAGGGAGCTTTTCAATTCTTTAATTTATTCCTCACTGCGCACAGCAATATGGGAATGACTGGTTTTAAGCAAGCCTCTTCCGAAGAGCATTTGTTCAGCTGCCAGGATTGAGCCTCCTACAAGAGCTTCCCCTTGACGAAAAGGTTCAAACTGGTTAGTGAGAGCCTCTCTGCCAACACAATCCCACCCACGCCTTTCCTAAGGGTAGCGTGATATTATTCAGAGGCTTTCTATATCGGATACAAATGTCCAACCCACTCACACGCCCCTCACATGCATGAATCAAGCTCTCAGCAGGGCCATAAATCACACCAAAAAAAGCCACCCACCCCCCACAGCTTTTGTTACCTGATTTAATCGATCGCGAACGGTCAGAGGATCCCTTCTTTTGCTCCTCCGTTTGAATCCCCTCTTTCCTGTCTCCCACCTCTTTCTCTTCTGACTTTTTGGGGTCATCCTTTTTCTCCAGTTTTTCTTCTTTCTTAAGGCTAGGAGACCTACAAGTAGATTATAGCACACACACAAAAAACCTTAAAATACACACACACCTTTGCCGTAAAGCTACGGGATTCTAAAGGCGCAGCTAAGATGTCCTTGCAGATCAGAACATCCCATCAATGTTAACAAATAAAGTGATCATCAAAAAGCTTTAAAAAAGAAAAGAACTGAGCACCTTTAAAATAAAATTTAAAACGCTTCCTTTATTTGCTGGTTTTATTGTATTTTCTGTTTCCTTTCCTTTTTCATCTTATTTATAAGCAGACCTAGAAACTGATTCTGAAGGGCAGCAGAGAATTTCCTTCAAAAGAAGTCAAAGCTGCAGAAGCCAGTTTTGAGGATTCTAGCGCAATGAGATTCCCATTCTTGACCATTGACTGCACACATCCAGAACCCTGGGCTGGAAAAGGAGGAGGTGACGTGCTTCTCTGTGTGCACAAAACACAGCTGCATCGACCAAGAGCCCTGACCTCTTTTCCTTCAACTCCTCCCAGAACAGCTCCACTGCCCCCAAACCTGGAGGTCAGCAGAGAGAGCGCGCGCACACACACACACACTGTCCACATTTCTGGCTTAAGAGTAGCAGTAACCTTCCTTCTCTCGGTACTAGAGCTGAGCCTGGCCCAATGCTTCCAGCAGTAGCAGCCAGATCATGGCTTGTTCAAGCAAGTTTGCAGTCCAGAGGTAAAGAACCTCTGGACCGCAAACCAATCATGGCAATTTCCCCAAAGCCACACCCACCCACCCAGTGACATCACTGGTGACATCACCGGACGGGCAGGAAGACCCTGTTTAATTCTTCATTGGTTGCTTGCCCGAGTCTCAGTAGGGAACAGGATCGTGCAGCCTAGGCAGCAGGATTTGATCGCTGCTCATCACCTAATGAAGCCTTGTGCACAAGCACGCTTGGAAGCAGCTTTCATGTCTCCATGGCCATTAATTTCTTGGGGTCTACTCTGAACATCATCATCATCATTTATTTATTTATATCCCGCCCTCCCCAGCCGAAGCCGGGCTCAGAGCGGCTAACAACAATAAAAGTAACACAACATTCTAAAATCAATTCATTCTAAAATCAATTCAGAATCAAATTAATGGCAACCATTGGGCTAGAGGATTACAGAAGGAGGGGGTCAGACTGTGCCCTGGCCAAAGGCCTGGTAGAACAGCTCTGTCTCGCAGGCCCTGCGGAAAGATGTCAGGTCCCGCATGGCCCTAGTCTCTTGTGACAGAACGTTCCACCAGATCGGGGCCACAGCCAAAAAAGCCCTGGCTCTGGTTGAGGCCAGCCTAACCTCTCTGTGGCCTGGGACCTCCAAGATGTTTTTGTTTGAAGACCGTAAGGTCCTCCATGGGACATACCAGGAGAGGCGGTCCCATAGGTATGAGAGTCCTAGGGCTTAAAGGTTAAAAGCAGCACCTTAAACCTGATCCTGTACTCCACCGGAGCCACTGCAGCTGGTATAGCACCGGGCCCCAGTATCCCAAGCAGGCCGCAGAATGCCAAATTGTTTTCCCCGGTGGAAGGGCTGCGCCAGCAGAATCCCTTTGCAAGGAGGTAGGAAATAACATAATGCAGAGCAATGTGAGAACACAAGGACAGCCTGCCAGATCAGGCCACTGGCCCATCTAGTCCAGTATCGTATTCTCGCAGTGGCCAAACTAAATGCCTGCGGGAAGTGTGCTAGCCAGGCCCAAACAAAAGAACACTCTCCCCTCCTGTGGTTTCCAGCAACTGGCATTCAGAAGCGTTCCTGCCTCCATTTGTCCTGCTTACTCATGCTTTGTCACGAAACGGCTTCAAAGCCCGACTACACAGGGGATTATTAAAACTCCCGCTTTACTTTTCCGATTTGGAGTCGGTTGAGTGACGCCTGTCCTTCTCCTTCTTGGCTTCTGTTTCTTTCTTGTCTGACGATGCTTTTTTCCCGGCAGGTTCATTTTTGGCCTGGAACGATATTGAGGAAATTGCTTAGGGCCGAGGCATGCGAGTACACGAGTCAGCAGGATCGCACAATAAGATGCTGCTCCTGGGATGAACCACTTGCAAAATAGGGGGGGGGGGAGAAATTTTCAAATGCTTGTCCCCACCCACCCCTGAAGGTGGTCACGTGGTTCCCGCTTTCCGAACACAATGCGTTCCCAGAAAATCGTTCACAAGGCAAGTATTCGCATAATGAGCTGATGATTTCCATTATTCTCTATGGGAACATTTCTATGATTTGCTCAATTTCTTTCCCCTCCCTCCATGGTTCCTTCCAGAAATGGCTGCTGCAAACCAACAAGAGATAAACAAAGGAAAAATGATTTGCCTGATCTCTCTTGCTCCCTGATTTGTCCCACCTCCATCTCTCCCTAAATGATTCCTGCCCCAAAACAGCTGCCAGTGACCAACAAAACACAAACAGGTAAGGAAGTGGGCAAACCCTAGCTGTTCGGATATCTGAATTGTGAGGTCTGGGCATAATTCTTTACGTTCAGATAACTGAATTTGTGAATAACAAGCATTCTCACCGTGGGACCTGTGTGTACGTTTCAGGGTAAAGTTTACCACGAAGGAGTGGGCTGTTTTCGGTCACATTTCTCGTGGGTAGCAAAAAAAACCTCACCTTTTCAACGGAAATCATTTTCCCATGCAGTTCCGTCCGATGGAGATGGTTGATGCATTTAGTCGCTTCCTCGGATGAAGACATGGTGACAAAGCCGTAACAGCGAGCACCGGGACTGCGGGCATTGGTCACCACTTTTGCACCCACCACCTGCCAGGGAGACAGGGAGCAAAGGAACATGGGCAACTGGCACAGCAATGCCGGAGGAAGCAAAATTACCAAGAAAGCAGGGGGGGGGGGAGGAATCCGTTCCAGGAGTCCATTCAACTCCCGAAACGGTTCGAAAACCAAGACGCGACTTCCGATTGGCTGCAGGAGCTTCCCGTACTCAAGCGGAAGCCGCAGAAGCCGCGTCGCACGTTCGGCTTCCGAAAAACGTTCACAAACCCGGAACACTCACTTCCAGGTTTGCAGTGTTCGGGAGCCGATTTCTTCGGGGGCCAAGCCGTTTGAGTACCAAGGTACAGTGGTACCTCAGGTTACATACGCTTCAGGTTATATATGCTTCAGGTTACAGACTCCGCTAACCCAGAAATAGTGCTTCAGGTTAAGAACTTTGCTTCAGGTTGAGAACAGAAATCGTGCAGCGGGGGCGCAGCAGCAGCAGGAGGCCCCATTAGCTAAAGTGGTGCTTCAGGTTAAGAACAGTTTCAGCTTAAGTACGGACCTCCGGAACGAATTAAGTACTTAACCCGAGGTACCACTGTACAGTTACGAACTTCATTCGTTCAGGAGGTCCACTCCTAACCTAAAATTGTTCCTAACCTGAGGTACCACTTTAGCTAATGGGGCCTCCCGCTGCTGCCAGCACACGATTTCTGTTCTCATCCTGAGGTAAAGTTCTTAACCCGAGGTACTACTTCCGGTTAGTGGAGTTTGAAACCCAAAGTGTTTGTAGCCCAAGGTGTTTGTAGCCCAAGGTGTTTGTAGCCCAAGGTATTGCACTGCAATAGTAGAAGCAAGTTTTTCTGCCAGCTGCCAGCAACTGGATTAATGCCTCCTAAACTTACCATAGGGCTGGGGCCAGGAATAAACCATAATTTCAAGAAGCTGGAGTTTCCCAATCCCACCCCCTTTCTTTGTCTGTCAACAGTGCTCTCTGTTTAGGGGGTTAGTTCCTAAATGTCTCATACAGTGGAACCTCAGTTTTCAAACGTAATCCATTCCAGAAGACCATTCAACTTCCGAAACCTTCAAAAACCGAAGATCAAAGGCCGGCCGGCAAAATCCATTGATAAAATGGAGAAACATGCCTCGGTTCAAACGGTTTTCGGCGTTCGGGTTGCGAATTGTCTGTCAACGGAGACATTTGAGAACCAAGGTTCCACTGTATTATTACTGTATACAACACTAAAGACGATGTATTGCAGAAACAGTTTGGGGTGCCATTCAGCACCAAATATTTCTGGCAAAAAGTTTCATGATTAAGTCAGACATCATTAAGAGACAAATTACAATTTTATTCACATTTACATTTGAATGAAAGAGTGCAGGTGTGCTGGAGGGGGGTAATGCAAGTCTCGTCCCACCCCTTTGCAGGAAATCAATGTAATGTAGCCAATGTGATCATCAATATAATTGATGCATGAATAATACACTGATAGACCTGTGCTGTTTGGGTTTCTTGGAAGAAGGAGCTAACTTCACTGATGCCAGTGTTTGTTTACTGCTGACATACACTTGACAGATTGATCATTTGCAGATGCAAGGTGAATGGAAACCCGTTACAAAGCGACTAGGTGTTTTCAGCTTAGAATGGTTTCTTCAAAACTAGTTGCAGCTTCCAGCCTGAAGGAAGCCCAGCCTGTTTATGTCCCAGAGCTATTTATTTGGGTTGGTTTTTAGTGATATGGATTAAATCCAAGAAGGGTAGGGGCAGTGGAAGGGAGGGAAGACGAAAGACGCTCACCCTGGCATGTATAAAAGGGAAGATCAAGGGAAGTAATAGTGCCATTGTATTCTGCTCTGGTCAGACCTCACCTGGAGTACTGTGTCCAGTTCTGGGCACCACAGTTCAAGAAGGACACTGACAAACTGGAACGTGTCCAGAGGAGGGCAACCAAAATGGTCAAAGGCCTGGAAACGATGCCTTATGAGGAACGGCTAAGGGAGCTGGGCATGTTTAGCCTGGAGAAGAGGAGGTTAAGGGGTGATATGATAGCCATGTTCAAATATATAAAAGGATGTCACATAAAGGAGGGAGAAAGGTTGTTTTCTGCTGCTCCAGAGAAGCGGACACGGAGCAATGGATCCAAACTACAAGAAAGAAGATTCCACCTCAACATTAGGAAGAACTTCCTGACAGTAAGAGCTGTTTGACAGTGGAATTTGCTGCCAAGGAGTGTAGTGGAGTCTCCTTCTTTGGAGGTCTTTAAGCAGAGGCTTGACAACCATATGTCAGGAGTGCTCTGATGGTGTTTCCTGCTTGGCAGGGGGTTGGACTCGATGGCCCTTGGGGTCTCTTCCAACTCTATGATTCTATGAACTTGAATAAAAGACTGACGAGCTCAATACTTTCAGCCTTGTTTGTTTCTGAAAAATGCTTACCTTTCCATATTTGCTAAATAGGTTCTTCAGATCTGTAGCTCTGGTGGAAGAGGAAAGACCACTAACCCACAGATTTCTGCCAGAACTACCACCAGCCCGACCTAAGTTGGAAAGGGGGAGAGAAATGGTAAATATCTACATCCAAAAAGAAAGGAAGACAGCATCGCAGAAGCAGACAGACTTGGAGGTTTTCTTTGGTTCCGGTCCACTTGAGAGCTCATGAGGGATGCTGATCTAACTTCAACAATACTATATCAAGATGTGCTTGAACTATGACTTCCATCGGAGCCAATATATGGCCATGCAGCCGATGGGAGTTGTAGTCCCAAACCAATTTTTTCAAACCTATGTGGTGTTTTAATGTGTTTCTCTCCACAGGGGCTGAAAATGTTAAAAAGCGCTTGTTTGGGGGAGAAGCAACTATAGCTAAGAACGTTGGACGAGCATCACCTGAAGACTTATGGAGTAGACAAGAAGGGCTAGAAAGATGCAGAGCATAACTAAGCATCACAGGAATGACTAAGGACAATGCCAAAGATACCTTATTTTATTGGGGGGGTGCCATTGTTTTTCATCAAGTTCATAGAGGTCACTTTTCTCAAAATCTTTTTTTTTCCCCTTGGGGCCCAAATCAAGCTCACAGCAGGGCCTTAAATCACACTGCTGGTTTAGGCAAATTTGACATACACCGCCCCTTAATTTCAGCGTATCATGTCATACGCGCAGAAGACCCACGGATATGGCTAGCTTTCAATGTGTCTATTCCATGTTTAGCTTAGTGATACTACCCACTACGTGCAAAGAGGATTGGAGACCTTTGTAGGCATTTATATTTTTAGAAACAATCTTCTTCTCTTTTTTTACTGTATATGTGTGTGGGAGTGAGCTTTATATAGCAGGGGAATGTCCCATTATCTTCCACCCATTTGGTAGAAGCACCGATTCAAGTTAGAAATTACTGTATTTTCCGCGCCATAGGGCGCACCAGCCCATTGGACGAACCTAGGTTTTTTGGGGGGGGGGGAAGGAAAATTTTTTTCCTTTATTTCCAAACCAGGTCGGGGAACAGCGGGATGTCGGGGGACAGCGGGAAGGCGTGCTGCGCCTCCCTGCTGTCCCCCGAGCTTGCAGGGCTGGCAGTGGGGAGAAGCGCGCTTCTCCCCGCCGCCAGCCTTCAAACTATGTCGGGGGACAGCGGGATGGCGGCGCTGCGCTGTCCCCCGAGATTGTGGGGCTGCCCGATATCTGCACGAAGCCCAGGGCACGCTGTGCAGCGCCCCCCAGGCTTCTGGGTCCAGGCAGCTCTCCGCAAAGCGGTGGGAGAGCTGTGCGACTTCGCACAGTTCTCCCACTGCTTGCGGAGAGCTTCCTGAAGCCTGGAGAGCGAGAGGTGTCGGTGCGCAAGAACATTTAATATTAACCAAATTACTCTTTCAGAGAAACTTGGTGTCCCACTTGGTCACACTTGGAAGTAGACCTGCTGAAATTAATGGAAATTCATTTAGATCCGTTAATGTCAACGGGTCGATTCAGAGCTTAGTTGGATTCTGGTCCCTACCTGAAAGTAGGATTTGAGGATAACTATGAAGGACGACAACAAAGAATCATTGTTACAGCTTACCTTTCTCATCCTTTGAAACACTTTTAGCCTCTGCATCCTTATTAGAGCTAAAGACAGGGGGGGAAACGAAGAACTTTACTCAACAAGAATGAGGCCGTGAGAAAAAGAGCACTCAAGGCTGTGTCTGCTATGATCAGGTACCTACCAGAAAAATGTGAAAGGAATTAACCCTTTTTAAGGGGTATCTTTAAGAACTCAACAAGGAGGGTCAGAGGTGATGAAACAGAGCTACCACTTAGAGTGGACAAAGGTCAACTTGCAAAACTGAGAAATAAAATAAATGCTTAATGAGAAATGGGCTGGGGAGGGGGGAACATAGCGAACCACGTTCTACAAAAAAGGTGCGCAAGGAAAACTAAAAAAAAAAAAGGAAAATATTTTTATTTGGAACAAGCTATCATCAGGTTAAGGCCCTTGCAACAGGGCCCCTTTGGAGGAATTCACAGCGCATTTGCATTCATAAACGAACCAACGGGGAAGAAAAAAAGAGAGCATCTGGTCTAAAACGGAGAAAAAACAAACCTCGTGTTCTGATCACCACCCTCTTGGGCAGAGGACTCTTCCTCACAATTAGCCTTGGCTTCCATCTTCTCGGCATCTTGGCTAACCACCTGGAAACCTGCGTCCTTCTCCGCAGTTTCCTCACTACTGGCTTCCAGAGTTTGGGCTGCTTTGCTACTCTCACCACTTCCTTCTCCTCCTCCTCCTCCTCCACCACACCTGCTCTCTACCGCTAAAGAGTCAGAGTCCAGGTTAGCTTCCTCTACTGTCTCTTCGCTCGGCTCCCCTTTCGCTACCACTAAGTGCTTCGCTTCATCCTCCTCGCTCCTGGCCGCAGCCTGGCCTGACTGGCTGTCCGTATCTAAAAGCTCTTCGTCCGACTGAGCGACGGCAGTGGCAAGTGCGTCTTCCTCTTCCTGGGCTTCCTGTTTGACCGGCAACGAGATATTCTCTTCCTGTGCCTGCTCTGCTTCAGGAGCTTCTTCTTTAAGGGGCTCAGATTTACAAGTGTCACCCAAAATGTCGAGCATTTTCTCATTTTCTATGGATTTAACAGGAATAGAATGGCACAAGGTTTAATCACCAGGGAAACACAGCAAAGACAAATGCGGAACGGGCATGGCTGCCAGACTTAACACTGAGAGAACGGCTAAGGCTACACAGAGATTGGAAAACCCCTTGGGTATACCACATTCAAATGCCTAACGCTAACTTCAGTCTTACATGGCTATCAAGGCAACGCCTGAAAAGAGAGAAGGAAGAAAAACCTTTATGTGCGGCGTTCCCAGCTTGCTCCTCATTTGTCTTCACGCGGTTGTGCTGCTTTCCGTTTTTCCACATTTTTTCTCTCCCCGGAAATGAGCTTTGAAAGTCCATGATGCTTATACAGACTGCAGGGATTCTCTTTCAGACAGTTCAACTCCCGGATTTTATTTATTTATTCTACTGAAATTCTTTCAAGGAGACCAGTCCGTACGTGAACACCAAGAACAACTTCAGGTGGGAATGAGAAGATATTCATAGTCCAGAAGAGCAAGTGATGGGAATTTGCATGACCGACCCATCTTCCGTCTTTCCAAGAATCCACTTTGCAATTTGGGTCCCTGCCTTTGCTGACTCTAGTCAAAGTTACAGAACCAAGGCACTGGGTAATATCACAAGATCTGCTCCGCACACAGGAATTGCTCATTCAGCTCAGTGTACTCCCCAATTAAGGGATTTAAAAGCAAACCGCTGTCTTGAAAGACTGGTCTTGGGCCATATTAATAATAGGATGCTGTTGCAGATCTGGTGATATGACCAGATTTCCAATCTCTGTGGCTTTTTCTCCCCCCTTTTTTTTTTTTGGTGTGTGTGTGTGTGATCTGGACTTTGCGCCAGTTACGAATAAGTGAACCACAGATACTAGTGGACTAAAACCTAAAAAGAGTAACTAAAGGGATTTGTGTGCAAAATCTATGTGGAAGGTTAAGGGCCAGGGAGAGCAAGGTGTTTCGTTTTGTTTTTAAGTATCAGTACCTGATTCCATGGGAAATTCTTCGAGCTCCTATTAAAATAATAAACAGGGGAAAGGTGGAAACAAGCAAAAGTTACAAAACTCCATTGTACGGCAAGATGAAAAGTCAACGCGACGCAAAATCTGCCGCAACAGCATAACACCTTCCCCAGCGGTGACCCAGCGGCTAGCGTGAACCATCTGTATGCTTTGTCCCATCTCTGGGTTGTCTGAAACTATGTAGATTCATTTAAATTAATGTAACCCAAGTTAGTCCTGCCCATCAGCTTCAAGGAGCCTACTCTGAGTCAGGCAAGCTTCGGGTACAGCCCACAATCTCAACACCACAATGATGGCTGAGCAGCAAGGGCGAAAGAGCTACTGCAATTGTTTTTAACCCAATGAACCATGGTTCTTTAGCTGAATGAATCCCACCCTACCTATTTGCTGCCACTAGAATGTATGGCTCTTTTTTCTACATATCTATTCTCTGTCTACGCTATATCTATCTATCTAGACACACAGAGAGAGGAAAGAAAAAAGTTACCTTCACATCTGTAAAATCAGAGGGCACCAGATCAAGGGTGTTTCTGGCCTCTTCACCTTCCACCTATAAGCAGTGAAGAACAGCGTCAAACTTCCTGAAACACCACAGTTTCTTCAATGAAAACCAAGAATGAATCGGAAATAGGGAGACACCCTCCAACTGCCCTTTAGTTGCCACCTCATCCCCCCAAACCAGCTAGTAGTTAAATAATATTTTCTACCTCTTTAAGAACAGTGGTAAATGAAACGACAACGATGAAAAATGACAGCAAATTCTTTGAGAGTGATGTTGCTGCAATGGTTAATCGGTTTAATGGGGTTAATGGGGAAGGGCCACAGCTGAGCAGTAGGGCGTTCCAGGTTCAATCCCAGGCAACTCCAAGCCGAGCAAGGAAACTCTAGGGAGCAGCTGCCAGTCAGTGCAGGCAATTCTGAGCTAGATGGGTCAAAGGACTGACTCAATATGAGGCAGCTTACTCAGTTCCCATATTCCAGGGCACACCATGCCTTCAGATTCCTCCCTCTTACCTCCTCTTTAAGTCACCTGTTATATACACAGTAAGAGGATGTTGCTTAGCAATGGAAGCAGACCACTGGTCTCTCCACCCACAAAAAAAGAGAAAACTAAACGGTGTTGCATTAAAGAAGCAGGACCTAAATGTACCCCCCGTAGGGTTTGTCTAAACCACTAGCAGTGCTAACCCAAACTGCAAGGGACATGAGACAATGCTATTCTACCCAGGGTAAGGCTGGTGAGGGAAGAGAATCTCAGCTTGGCCTCCAGGTGGTCATGCTGGACTCTGAAGTACAAGAATAAGCCCTAATAAGCCTTTAAATTTTAAAACCAGTGCTCCAGAAGGTGGGCAGGTGCACACGTTTTGCCACAACTGAACTGGGGATCACATATACTAAGGCCTGGCCTCAGCATTTCATGCACACCCATGCACCCTAAAGTAACGATTCCCCAGCACGTTTACTTTGCACAGGTAAGCACTTGCAGAGGTAGCATTCAAGCCCACGTCTCCCAAATCCAAGCACTCCCTGAACTAAACTAGCTCTTGCCCTTCCCCAAGACCTCAGAGAAGTTAAGGTGCTTCACAAATGAAATCATCCCTGGCACCCCAATTCTAAACACCTGGCTTTGGAATCCGCTCACAAATTCCTTTTGAAGTTGGCGGGCCTAGCGCTAGATCCAACTCTCATTCTTCTAGGCGCATTTTGCGATAGGGAATTTCATTAGCGTGAGCAGTTTCTGAGCTCTGGGGGCAGTACTGCGCCTAAGATTTCAGATTAAAACTGCAGAGTAGAAGGATAGGAGGACCTTTTTCTGCCTCCCCACTTCCAGCTACTCTCTGAAGACTGGAGAAGAGATCCTCTTAAGAATATTAGGGGGGGTGGGCAGGGAAAGGACTAGACCATGTGAAAAATGAATGGAATATTTTAGCTGCAGTTCATTCATTTTCAGCTTTGTATTCTTGTTACTAAAATATGTGCCTAGACATTCCGTTGTTGCGCCCACGTGCCATTTAGCTCCTAGCTTTCATATCTCAGTTTCTAACAATGGTTAAATCCCAAACTAGCTTAAATCTGCACAGAATGACAGGTTGGGCTTCTGTGGTTGCATCCAATTAAGTTCAGCAAAGAGGAGACCCACTAAAACGAACAAGATTTAAGCTGGCCATGTGCGCTCATTTCACCAGATCTACTCTGGAGTAGAACAAACATAGGATACAACCCCTGGTTTATTTTGTTAACTACAAGTATAGAGGAGCTAAGCTGGCTATCAATTCTCGATAGATTCAAGTGTCCTGATTCTAAGGACAACAAACGGCTTGCTCAGAACCGTTTTGCTTCAAGCAAAACTCGAGCTGGGCTGCATTCGGCAAAGGCCTCCAGACACACAGGAAGATGAGCAAATGGAAATGCATGTGAAAAGAAAAAGAAAGAAAATTTTAACCATTTTTTTTAAAAAAACTATTTCTGGAATCTTTCTACAGCAACGTTTATGATGCATGCATTTAAAGCTTATAGGTTTTAGTAAAAAAAATGCAACGGCTTTGGACAAACACAAGGGGGGCAAGAATCAAATAGGATATTTTTTTTAAAAAAAAATCCACTTTAAGAAAATTAAAGGAAGTTGTGGTGATTATTCAGATGGCATGTATTTTTTAAAAGAGATGCATACCATGGCTACTGGTATTTCTCTCGCTTCTTCTTTAATGTCTGACATGTGTGGAAGTGCCTCCATGTTACCTACAGGACATCCTGAAAGCTGCTCTGGAAGTTCTCTCCTTTCTGCACCAGCATTTTCTTTACTATCAGACTCAGAGGAGGAGCCAAGTCTACTATCAGCACAGTCATCTACACCACTGCCGTTATCTATTTCAGCTTCATCTAACAAATTAATATCCATCATGTCAATATCCTGCAAGTTATCCAAACTTGCTTCAATATCCTCCTGTGAAAAGAGAAAAAGGCCGTATATATAATTGCTGTCAGGACTCCAAGGCAGAACTGTTACTGTGCAGCTGCAAAGCTAGTTGTACCTGCCCATCTCCAGAGTCATCCTCAAGCCCGTTGTCTTCAACTCCCTCTTCCTCTGGTCTACGCCCTAGTAAGATAAGGGTTATTAAAACGCATGCATGCATACATACAGACAGACAGACAGAATAATCTTTATTCAGGGCCCATTCTGCAATGCAAATGAAAAATGTAAATAGAATCAGGTCAAACTAAGGCCTAGTCCTCACTGACAAGTCTGGATCTAAGTTGAAAGCCAGGGCAATGTAATGATTAAAGAATGCTAGAGTAGGTTAAAGGTAAAGCTAAATGCTGGATAGGGACCTTGGAGACCAGGGGTCAAATTCCCGATCAGCAACAAAGCAAACAGGGTGGCCTTCAGCCAACCACTCACTCTCAGCCAGGTTTGTTTTGATGATAAAAATGGAGTAAAGTATGTATGCCACCAAGGGACGCGGGTGGAGCTGTGGGTTAAACCACAGAGCCTAGGACTTGCCGATCAGAAGGTTGGCGGTTTGAATCCCTGTGACGGGGTGAGCTCCCGTTGCTCGGTCCCAGCTCCTGCCAACCTAGCAGTTCAAAAGCAGATCAAAGTACAAGTAGATAAATAGGTACTGCTCCGGCGGGAAGGTAAACAGCGTTTCCGTGCGCTGCTCTGGTTCGCCAGAAGCGGCTTAGTCATGCTGGCCACATGACCCGGAAGCTGTACGCCGGCTCCCTTGGCCAGTAAAGCGAGATGAGCGCCACAACCCCAGAGTCAGCCACGACTGGACCTAATGGTCAGGGGTCCCTTTACCTTTACGTATACCCCCTCAAGCTCCTTAAGAGGAAAAGTGGAGTATAAATTTCACAAATAAATAAGGCCCACAATGTTGTCAAGACGGGTCGATGTAATGTCTACCTCAGTACCCTTTGCCATTTTTCACTACGATTCAAACATCCATTTGGAGATCCGTTGCTAAATGCTTTGCCGTATGTACGGCAAAGTGTGCTACTACTGCCACCCAACCTAGATCAGGCCGCAACACAGCAGCGGGTCCTTAACCACTGGTTGATGATGAACAGTCTGCTCCAAATCAGCAGCCTTTTAGGCTAAAGGGCGATATCTAAATGGCATAAATGAGTAATAATTAAATAAATGCATTGCACCAATAGGAAAAGGAAAAACCCACCAGAAAAATCAATGTATCTGCAAAAATCTGGGGGTTTTTTTTGGTTTTTTCAGTTTCCGCTTTGTTAAATATGCTGTTTGGCATTTACATTTGTTTTGGTGTAAGTTGCCTAGAAGGTATAGATTAGGCAGGTCATAAATTGAATACATACAGCAAATGAAGCAGTAAACATATTTCAGTGCTGCTTCAGACTAAAGGGGAAGGGGAGGGTGACTGAGTGCTTGATATAGGAATTCTTGAGCACAACTCTGTGATTTGTCCAGACACTCTGGCTTAAGCAAATGCTCTTTCTCAGCATTTTGGGGGAGTCACAGCTACAGGCAAGTTAACCCTACACATGCAAGCAGAACTCCTCCCCTATTCCCCGGCATACCTTTGCTGTTCCTCTTGGGCGTCTTCTTTGGGGTTATTTCTGTCACTACTGGAATCTCTTCAGGGTCTCCCCCCTCCTCCTCAACAGCCTGTTAAAAGAACATAGGGTTAAGCATTTACTTTACAACTCACTCTTCAGGACAATCCCATGGCCCTTCTCAGGACAAAATAATTACACTGCAAGATTTTGAAGCAGGAATTATCAGATCTCTGGCGGGCTAGGGACAAAGGTGAAAGCTGTTTTCTAGTTCTGCTGGATCTCTCAGCGGCCTTTGATACCATCGACCATGACATTCTTCTGGACCGTCTAAAGGAAGGAGTTGGGGACACTGTTATACAGTGGTTCCACTCCTTCCTCCTGGGCCGTGTTCAGAAAGTAGTGCTGGGGGATGAGGGTCCTGTCCTCTCCCCCATGCTTTTCAACATCTATATGAAGTCGGTGGGAGAGATCATCAGGGGGTTCGGGCTGTCCATTCATCAGTATGCGGATGATGCCCAGCTCTACCTCTTTTTCAAATCAGGACCAGTGAAGTACCTGTGTGAGTGCCTGGAGGCAATTGGAGGATGAATGGCGGCTAACAGATTGAGGCTAAATCCTGACAAGCCAGAAGTACTGTTTTGGGGGGACGGGGGGGACAAGTGTGGGGGACTCTCTGGTTCTGAATGGGGTAACTGTGCCCCTGAAAGACCAGGTGCGCAGCCTGGGAGTCATTTTGGACTCACTGCTGTCCATAGAGGTGCAGGTAAGTTCTGTGTCCAGGGCAGCTGTCTACCAGCTCCATCTGGTACGCCGGCTGAGACCCTACCTGCCTGCAGACTGTCTCGCCAGAGTGGTGCATGCTCTAGTTATCTCCTGCTTGGATTACTGCAATGCGCTCTACATGGGGCTACCTTCGAAGGTGACCCAAAAAACTGCAACTAATCCAGAATGCGGCAGCAAGACTGATGACTGGAAGTGGCCATTGAGTCCATATAACACCGGTCCCAAAAGACTACATTGGCTCCCAGTACGTTTCCAAGCACAATTCAAAGTGCTGACCTTTAAAGCCCTAAATGGCCTCGGCCCAGTATACCTGAAGGAGCGTCTCCACCCCCATCGTCCAGCCCGGTCCAGCTCCAAAGGCCTTCTGGCGGTTCCCTCCCTGAGAAAAGTGAGGTTACAGGAAACCAGCAGAGGGCCTTTTCAGTAGTGGCGCCCGCCCTGTGGAACGCCCTCCTGTCAGATGTCAAGAAAATAAACAACTATCCAACTTTTAGAAGACGTCTGATGGCAGCCCTGTTTAGGGAAGTATTTAATATTTGAAGTTTTATTCTGTTTTTAGTCCTCTTTCGGGAGCCACCCAGAGTGGCTGGGAAAACTCAGCCAGGTAGGTGGAGTATAAATAATAAAAATACTATTGTTATTATCATTATTATTATTAGATGTCACAAATTACTGCTGTTCTGTTAACTGTCACTTATCAGACTGTACTTTTGCATTATACACACACACAAATGTACAGAAAATATGCACTAAGCTCTGCATACTATACTTTCTGCATTTCATTGCCTGTTGACTCCTGTTTTTATCACTTTCCCTTCTATGTATGTGTATGTATAAATATACACAAATATGTACATTTATATACATTGCTACAACACACACTATTAAATATAACATTTCATGAGCTTCAGTGAAACCATGCAGGGAAGGCTTTGTCTTTTTTTACGATATGTTCGCATCACAATACTGCTGCCATTATGAGCCATCTTAAGCTCAAACTGCAGCCCGTAACTATGTCCTGTTTCAAAACCAACACAGACCACAAAAACTGTAGAAATAAAGCTTGAAACATTTCCACATCGTGGGTTTGGGGCGATGGGCAGAGCTGGCAGGTGCAATCAGTGATATTGTGAGAGCACAGCCCACAGTTCTTACAATGACAAGCCAAAATGGGGGGAAAGGCCCTGCTTTTATGTTGCCACCACATAGGATTTTTCCGGGCCTCAATTGTCCAACTGTGGATTTGCAAACTTCTTTTCTGGTCTCTGTTTTAACTAGACCAAAGTGCATGTAACTAGTTGGCAGAAATGACTGGCAGAATCCGAGACCTGGGAGAAGAGCAAATGGAAGAGGATTGGAAGAAATTTAAAGACTACCTACAAAAATATTGCAAAACGTTTGAATGTTAAAATGATGCAGGATATAAAGACAATATGGTATTAGTGACATAGCTGAAAGGAATATGTAAAAATGTTTTATGAGAAATAAGGGTGAAAAAGTTAGAATAACATTACGTCAAACTTAAACAAAATGTTATAAGGGGAAAAATTGGAGACATAATAGTTGAAAGGTATAATACAGAATAAGATCTGAAAAAAGGTTAGGCATTGCTGAATATGATTGTGTAAAAAGGGAACACAGAAAAGGGAGATGTGAGGAAGTCAGGAAAGAAGGATATGAAAATAATGGGTAAGAAACTGGATTTATATGTTTCTTTTTAGGTCTTTTTTCTGCTTTTTATGTTTCGTGCTGTATTTTTCTGTTTTTGTTTGATTGTGATGGTGTTTTTTTCTATTCTTTCCTTTTTTTGGTTTTGATTGTGAGGTTTGTTGTATTGTTTGAAAATTGCAATAAACATCTTTAAAAAAAAAAAAGTGCATGTAACTAGAATCATGTCCCCGTCCCCCCAATGCACTCTCCTTTAGATTCTAGCTTTAGATTCATAGACTGAAGAGTTGGAAAGGGCCTCAAAGGCTCATGTCAGGGAACTGCCATCTAAAGCGCCGGGGGCGCAAAGGCTCACTGAGGTTGAGAGAGGAGTAGCAGCGGAAGAGGGAACCAGTAGAGGGCGAGCAAGAACTCCAAGGGAAAGTGAGTCGGAGGGATGGCTCAGAGACGCTTCCAGCGAAAACAGTGGGGAGGTCTCAGGACCTCCTATAGGGACACCCACACCTCGCCGGAAACTGTCACGCCGAGAGGCCAGACGACGTGTTTCCGTTAAAGAGCTTTTATGTTGGAAAAGATTCCGAAAGCAGCCACTTTCGGATTCTACTAGTGATTGACGCAGCCATGCTGGAGGGGCTCCGTCACAGGCAGAGGTTTGAAAACCTGATCAAACTCTGAGGGACTTGCATTTTACGCACAAGCAGCTCATCGTCCCATCACAGCAATCCGAAAGTCACCGAAAGCCAGCTTGTGCAGGGAAAAGCATCATGAGCAACCCAGCCGGAACCGGAGGAGCAGGAGCAGCTGGAGGGGGTCCAAGCCTGGAAGAAAGGTACAGGGCGTTGGAGATCCAGTTGGCGCTGCAAACGGCGAGGCTTGAGGAGAGGAGGGCTCAGGATGCAGAAAAGGGAAAGGAGAAAACCACCCCGCTCGCCAGAAAGGTGCCAGGATTGGTGCAGAAATTCGGGGGGGATCCCAGGAACTATCATGCCTTTAGAACAGAGATGCAATACGCTCTAAACTTGCAGTTTGATGACTTCCCCGACGAGGAATCGCGAGTGGCTTTTGTGATTGGCCATCTCGAATCCGGGGCGAAAGATTGGGTTAGACCCCTGATGGCAGCGAATAATGAGATCCTAAAGGACACGAGGAAGTTTTTTCGTGCCATGGACCTGATGTTTTCCAGCGATATTGAGCAGGGGGTGGTGCGAAGGCAGTTAATGGCTTGCCAGCAAGGAAGCAGATCTGTCCGTGAGTACTGGACTGAGTTTACTATGCTGATTCATAAATTGGGGTGGGACCTATCGGCGGAGCCCATCCAAATGCTTTTCGAAGAGGGGCTTTCTTCAACCGTCAAAGATGAGCTTTCCCGGGGGCCCAGGGCGGAGTCTATGGATCAGTTAACCAAATCTGCGTTGTGCATAGGAGCGCGCCAGGAGGCGAGGGCTTTGGAAAAGCGGGAAGGGAAAGGAGACCGTTGGAGGGAGTTCCGCATTCCAGACATTCCAGAGCCACCTTTCCCGCCGGCAGAGCCGATGGAAGTTGGAACAGCGCGGGCGCGCGCAGTTTCAAATCCCAGTGAAGGGCGGAAGAAGGAGGGAAGGAGCGCCAAGAGATGTTATCTCTGCCAACAGCCAGGGCACTTTGCCAGAGTCTGCCCACAAAGAAAGGAATGGCAAGGGATGGCAGGAGCTGTTGGGGGAAAGGAAGAGGAAGGCAAGGAGCAAGTAAAAGCCAACGCCTGGCTGCCACCGTCGGGGCACAGCAGCCAGGCCAAAGAGCAGTGAAAGTGCCCATGCCGGAACCTCCCAGACCCGCTTTAGTGATAGAGGTGTTACTAGAACTGCCAAACGGACACCCACTAAAGATCAAGGCGCTTTTGGATTCAGGCAGCTCCTGTAATTTCATGAGTAAGGAGTTTGCAGCTGAGCACCAGATACAGACCATCCCTTTAAGTAACCCCTTGCAGGTGACTACGATTGACGGCAGAGAGCTGTTGGGGGGAGAAGTTAGCCAACAGACTGTCCCGATGATAATGAGGGTGGCAAGGCACACCGAACAGATAGCGTTTAATGTGGCCATCCTGGGAGGAGCGCCCATCATTTTGGGGATGAGCTGGCTGGCGCTACACGATCCGCTAGTGGGCTGGCATCAGAGGGTGGTCTCCTTTGGGTCAGCACATTGCCTAGAACACTGCAAGGAGGGGAAGGTTTCGGGAGGAGACAGAGTCACCCTAGCCGGGATGGAAGTAATGGACAAAGGGAAGGTGCCCCCGCAATACGCAGATCTGAGCAACGTATTCAGCGAAAGGGAAGCAGACAAACTGCCACCGCATAGACCCTTTGACTGTCAAATCAACCTACTCCCTGGGGCCCAACTCCCAGTAGGCAAACTGTACGCCATGTCAGACAGGGAGATGCAGGAGCTGAGGGAGTTCATTGACAAAAACCTGAAGCGAGGTTTCATCAGAGAGTCCCGAGCGGTGGGGGGCAGCCCAGTGTTTTTTGTGGACAAAAAGAACACAGACAAACCGAGACTGGTGTGTGACTTTAGGGCCCTCAATGCAGTGTCGGAGCCCCTGGCTTTCCCTATGCCCCGAATTGATGACATTTTGACCAGAGTAAGGAAGGGAAAGATTTTTACAAAGCTGGACCTGCGGGGGGCGTACAATCTGATACGCATAAGGAAGGGAGATGAATGGAAGACCACCATGTTTACCCCTTTGGGAGCCTTTGAATACCTCGTTATGCCCTTCGGTCTACAAGGGGGCTCCGCGTGTTTTCAAGCTTTTATAAACCATGTTCTGGGACCTTTGCTCTACAAGAATTGTGTGGCCTTTTTAGACGACGTGTTGGTGTATTCGGAAGATGAGGAACAGCATGTGAGGGACGTTCGAGAAGTGTTGGGCAGGCTGCAAGCCAACCAGCTGTGGGTGAAACTGGAGAAGTGCCAGTTTCATACCAAGGAGGTGGAATTCCTGGGGTACCGCTTGTCAGACAAGGGATTGGCCATGGATCCAGGCAAGGTCCAAGCGGTACTGGAATGGAAGACACCGAAGACCAAGAAGGACGTGCAAAGATTCTTGGGGTTTGGGAACTTTTATCGGAAGTTCATCAAGAACTTTGCCCACTTGACGGCGCCCATCACCGACTGCCTCAGCAGCAAGAAGAAATTTGTTTGGACGGTAGAGGCGGATCGAGCCTTTGAAGAACTGAAAAGGGCTTTCGCCTCGGAAGAACAACTTCTGCATGTGGATTTACGAAAACCCATGAGAGTGGAAACCGATGCATCCGACCGGGCGGTAGGGGCGGTCCTTCTTCAACCGGGGAGGAGTGCGTCGGAGTGGAGACCGTGTGCCTTCTTCTCGCGGAAGCTGAATAAATCCGAGAGGAATTACACGGTGTATGACAGGGAACTACTTGCCATTCACGAAGCATTCCGGAGGTGGAGACATTTATTAATTGGGGCACAACACAAGGTGCAAGTGTGCACCGACCACAAGAATTTAGAGTATTGGAGAACAGCTCGAGTGCTCAACCAACGACAAGTGAGATGGGCACAGGAATTCTCCAAATTCAACTTTGAAATTTGTTATGTGCCAGGCCCAGAAAACGTCAGGGCGGACGCGCTCTCACGCAAACCAGAGTATTGGGAAGGGGAGGGGGTGATCGAAGAGAGACATGTCATCCCTGAGGACCGCTGGGTGTGTGGGGCGGCGCTGGTGGGGCAACGAGAACTGGTAGAGGAAACGGAAAATGATGAATATGCCCAGGATAAGCTCAGAGGTCTCAGGGGGGAGGGCGAGAGCCCCGGAGGTTTTGAGGAAAGAAATGGGGCATTGTATTACAAAGGGGCACTGTATATACCCGAAGGTGAAATGAGGGGGAGAGTACTCAAGCAGTTGCATGATAGCCCCACGGCGGGACATTTTGGACAACACAAGACCATGTGGTTGGTTACCAGGGAATTTTGGTGGCCTAAGGTGAGGGAAGATGTAAGGGAGTATGTAAGAGGGTGTGACCAATGTCAGCGAGCCAAAGGGGAAAGAAGGGCGCCGGCAGGGTTATTAGAACCATTACCCACACCAGAACGGCCTTGGGAAGCGATATCAATAGATTTTATGACGGATCTGCCAAAGTCCAAGGGGAAAACAGCCATCATGGTAGTAGTAGACCTGTTAACTAAGATGTGCCACTTTGTAGCATGCTCACATGCAGTCACAGCGGAAGAAACAGCGAAGTTGTTTGTAGAACACATCTTTAGGTTGCACGGGGCTCCCTTGAGGGTGATCTCAGATCGCGGCAAACAATTTACTTCCAGGTTCTGGAGGAAGCTCATGAGCTTGCTGCACGTGGAAGTCAATTTTTCAACTGCCCGGCACCCTGAAACCAACGGGCAGGCGGAAAGAGCAAATGGCATTCTTCAACAATATCTGAGGTGTTATGTCAATGACAGAGAGAACGATTGGGTCGAAAAGTTGGCGTTGGCAGAATTTGCCTACAATAATGCGGAGAATGTGTCCACAGGGATGAGTCCCTTTTTGGCTAATTACGGGTGTCACCCCAGGGCATTTCCAGGGGAAGGAGGGGAGAGATGGAGCGTCCCAGCGGCTGAACATTTTGTAGAAGAGATGGAAGCGATCCATCATCAGCTCCAGCTCAACTTAGAAAGGGCTAAGGCACAATACAAGAAGCAGGCAGACAAGAACAGAAGGGAAGGTGAAACCATAAGGGTGGGGGATCAAGTGTGGTTGTCAACCCAAGGGTTGCCGTTCAAAGGGGGTTGTAAGAAATTGAGGCCCAGAAGATTGGGACCCTTTGAGGTCATTCAGCAGGTCAACCCGGTAGCTTTCAAACTCCGATTACCCAACCACATGAAATTGCACCCAGTGTTCCACAGGTCGTTACTGTCACCATACAGGGGGGGACGTGAAGGGGAGTACGTCAGGGGACCAGCCTTGGAAGAGAGGGAACGCCGCAACCATGTAGCGGAAATCCTCGATTCCAGGTGGAAGGGAAATCAGGTGGAGTATTTGGTGGCGTGGGAAGGGGAACCGGAGTCAGAAAACACCTGGGTGAATGCAGAGGAAGTCAATGACGAGGTTTTAACAGAAACGTTCCACCAAAGGTTCCCGAGGAAACCTCAGCCGATAGCAAGGTTTAGGAGGGAGTATTTCGGCACCACAGATGAGGAAGATGAAATGGAAGGGTTCGCGGAGTCGGAGTTGGAAGAGGGAGTGGACTCCGATGACAAAGATTACCGAGAGAGTAGGAACAGCAACAAGTGGAGGGAAGTGTTCGCGACGTCGGAAGTCGAAGGAGGTTCTTTCAGGGGTTTTACCTCCTCACCGCCAGTAGGGGAGGAGACGGGAGGGGGTGAAGGGGGCCCTGGAGGGGAGGTGGATGTCAGGGAACTGCCATCTAAAGCGCCGGGGGCGCAAAGGCTCACTGAGGTTGAGAGAGGAGTAGCAGCGGAAGAGGGAACCAGTAGAGGGCGAGCAAGAACTCCAAGGGAAAGTGAGTCGGAGGGATGGCTCAGAGACGCTTCCAGCAAAAACAGTGGGGAGGTCTCAGGACCTCCTATAGGGACACCCACACCTCGCCGGAAACTGTCACGCCGAGAGGCCAGACGACGTGTTTCCGTTAAAGAGCTTTTATGTTGGAAAAGATTCCGAAAGCAGCCACTTTCGGATTCTACTAGTGATTGACGCAGCCATGCTGGAGGGGCTCCGTCACAGGCAGAGGTTTGAAAACCTGATCAAACTCTGAGGGACTTGCATTTTACGCACAAGCAGCTCATCGTCCCATCACAGCTCATCTAGTGCAACACCCCTGGAAGACAGGAAGCATAGCTCCATAACCTCTGACAAAAACCTCCAAGGAGGAGGAGCCCACCATCTTCCAAGGTCCCCTTGTCCCACTGTGAAACTGCTCTTATTGCCAAAATGTTCCCCTTAAAGTTTAGTTTGGTTGAGAGAATTTTGATCCAATTCACTTTTTGTACGCTTGTGTAAGCATGGCTGTGAATTTTTTTCGGCTTTTTCATGCTTCTACCTCTTTGCAAGCAGCTTTGAAGTTGCTGTTTTGTTTAGTTTGCGACCAAGTGGTGTGTGAGATTTTATTAAATCAACAGAGAACCTCCTTTCTTTTCGTTTGAACCCATCCGTCTGGCTCCTTCCATTTTGGAGGAGGAACAACAGAAGCAGAAGCATAACAATTATAAATGCTAATGTTTCACAACTTTTTTGTAAGCCGCCCAGAGTGGCTGGGGAAACCCAGCCAGATGGCAGGGGTAGAAATAATAAAATTACTATAATTATTATATGTTGTTGTCGTCGTCATCTTCCACGTAACAGCGCTTCGGCTACCAGGAGATTGCAGCCTCTTCGGGGCAGGGGTGCCAACACTCGACTGAGCGAAGGCTCAGAAAAAGCTCAATATGGAGGCCAAATGGCCGAAATATTGGGAACTACTGGAACAAGAAGGAGACAAATTGAAATTGCATAGTTTTGAGAAATTAAAAGATAAAGTGCGAGACTGGCTTCATTATTATCAAATAAGAGAGGCCTATAATTTGGACAAAAAAATGGCTTCGAGGTGGAAAAATCAAAATTGGAAACAGAACTGTTAGATCCCAAAACTAAGATACTTTCAAGAATGTATAACCTGCTGTTAAAATGGAATACGCAGGATGAAACGGTTAAATCAGCTATGATTAAATGGGCACAAGACATTGGTCATAACATTATGTTTGCTGACTGGGAACAGTTGTGGACCACCGGTATGAAATTCACAGCATGTAATGCTTTAAGAGAGAATATTATGAAAATGATATACAGGTGGTACATGACACCAGTCAAGCTTGCAAAAATATATCATTTGCCTGATAACAAATGTTGGAAATGTAAAGAGAATGAAGGTACATTCTTTCACCTCTGGTGGACATGCCCAAAGATTAAGGCTTTCTGGGAGATGATCTATAATGAAATGAAAAGGGTATTTAAATATACCTTTCTGAAGAAACCAGAGGCCTTTCTCCTGGGCATGGTCGGCCAATTGGTGCCAAAGAAGGATAGAACTTTCTTCATGTATGCAACAACAACAGCAAGAATACTTATTGCAAAGTATTGGAAGACACAAGATCTACCCACCCTGGAAGAGTGGCAGATGAAGGTGATGGACTACATGGAACTGGCGGAAATGACTGGCAGAATCCGAGACCTGGGAGAAGAGTCGGTGGAAGAAGATTGGAAGAAATTTAAAGACTATCTGCAAAAACACTGTAAAATTAATGAATGTTAAAATGATGTTGGATTGAAAATAAGTGGTATTAGCAACAAAGTTAATAAGAATATGCAAAAATGAATTGATAATGGATGAAAATATAGAGTTATAATATGTTAAGATATAGAGTTAAGATAAATGAAAGAGGGTAAGGATTTGCTGATTTGATTATGTAAATAGGAATACAAGAAGGGAAGGTATGAGGAGGTCAAAGAAACAAGCTAATGAGTGTAAAGTTATAAAAATGGATTTGTTTTTAACTTCTGTTTTTCTATTTTTCTCATTTTCTGTATTTTGTATTTTCTTTTTTAATGTATTTCTGTATTTATGACTTTGTAAAATCTTAATAAATATTCATTTAAAAAAAAAACACTCGACTTTTTACAGGCAACCAGAGATCGATACCTAAGCGGGCTCGGAATACCGCGCTCCCAAAGGGCGTCTAACTGCTCTGAGTCTACAGATCCACAGGAGGGAGGGGGAGGGCAAAGGCCACCGGAGGCGCATGCGCAGTAAGCATTTAACCTCTTGCACGCCGGCGCGTTTTTAATCCCCCCCCCGCGACGCTTCTTCACCTTCCTGAGCCGCTCGAGGAGGACGCTCTTGATGCCGCTGCTGTCCAAGCTGCGCCGCTTCAGCTCGGCCCGCAGGTCGATCACCCGCAGGTCGCTCAGGCGACGCGTCGCCCCGAAGGAAACATCCGACTCGCCGCCGCCGCTGAGGGGAACCGCCGCTTCGCCGGCCAGGTTCTCCGCCGCCATCGGAAGGAACTTGCCTCCTCGGCTCTTTTCTTCTTCTTTTTTTTAACAAAAACTGCTTTTCTTTAGAAAGGAATATTTAAAATATACAGTAATTAAAAAAAAATAATAATAAAGTGGCAGTTTGCGCGGCGCGCGCCTCCTCTCGCTACGCACAAAATGGCGGCCGCATCTCTACGCGCAGGCGCAGAGCATGCGGGGCCCGCTGCGACGCATGCTCAGAGGGCACGACCCGCGCTGGCGCATGCGCCATTGGTTGAGCGAGCCCAGGCGGGAAGGAAAGTTGTTGCCTTGCGCGCATGCGTAATAGGGAAAGTGGTGGAGGGGTGATTTAAGGGGTCAAGAATTCTCAGTAGCATTTTGTCCTGGAAAAACCCCATGGGTGGGCAAATCACTTTCCTCTCAGCCTCAGTTCAATAAAAGCAACCACAACCAAATATGCCGTAATAATAATAATAATAATAATAATAATAATAATAATAATAATAATAATAAATTTATTCCCCAGCCACTCTGGGCGGCTTCCAAAAAAATATTAAAATACTGCAATACATCCAACATTAAAAGCTTCCCTAAACAGGGCTGCCTTCAGATGTCTACTAAAAGTCTGGTAGTTGTTGTTCTCTTTGACATCTGGTGGGAGGGCATTCCACAGGGCAGGTGCCACCACCGAGAAGGCCCTTGGAGCTGGACCTCAGTGTCCAGGCAGTTAAAATGCAGTAGTCTGTTAAACATTAAAAGCTTCCCTAAACAGGGCTGCCTTCAGATGTCTTCTAAAAGTCAGATAGTTGTTTATTTCCTTGACATCTGAAGGGAGGGCGTTCCACAGGGAGGGCGCCACCACCGAGAAGGCCCTCTGCCTGGTTCCCTGTCACTTGGCTTCTCGCAGCGAGGGAACCACCAGAAGGCCCTCGGAGCTGGACCGCAGCATCCGGGCAGAACGATGGGGGAGGAGACGCTCCTTCAGATATACTGGAGCGAGGCCATTGAGGGCTTTCAAGGTCAGCACCAACACTTTGAATTGTGCTCGGAAACGTACTGGGAGCCAATGTAGGTCTTTCAAGACCGGTGTTATATGGTCTCGGCGGCCGCTCCCAGTCACCAGTCTAGCTGCCGCATTCTGGATTAGTTGTAGTTTCCGAGTCACCTTCAAAGGTAGCCCCACACAGAGCGCATTGCAGTAGTCCAAGCGGGAGATAACCAGAGCATGCACCACTCTGGGATTATAATGTTAATAGCACATGTCAATCTCCTGAAAGGGCGTTTCCCCTGCAGATAAAACAGTAGTTTCTTTTACACATTACAAGACTTGTGCAAGGAAAACTACATTCATAATATGGCTTGGCTATCACGAAAAATGGGGAATTATATGTGGCCCTTAGGGTCTATGTGGCTCACTGGCCCTGGTTGGCTTACTTACTAAATTTGTATACCACCCTTCATCAAATGGTGGGTGCAATCATTATCCTTATTTATTAAATGTACATACCACTCTTCAAAAGATTACAGGGTGCTTAAAAAGCTCTTAAACTCTGAAAATCTGGATGGAGGATAGGGAGGGAGGGTGTGGAAACTAGCCTATTGTAGGAAAGTTAAATTAACACCTGTTGCTCCACCTACTGTTGCCTCCAGCCCCGCCCACCATGGGCGTGTGGCCCCCTCAGGAGGGAATGTGGTCCTTATGCTGAAAATGGCTTCCCATCCCTGGGTTAGTTCAGGATCTGGCAGACCAGGGTTCAAATCCTTGGTCAGCCATGAAGCTCCATGAATGACCTTGACCTTACATTACCTTTAAATTACTGTTGTGATGATAAATTAGAGGAGGGAGAGCACCTCCCTGACCTCCTTAGTAGGAAAAGTGAGATATTAATGTCATAACCGGATGTAATAATGCAATAAGTAATATAATAAATGATGTACGGAAGTGAGAGCTGGACCATCAAGAAGGCTGATCGCCGAAGAATTGATGCTTTTGAATTCTGGTGCTGGAGGAGACTCTTGAGAGTCCCATGGACTGCAAGAAGAACAAACCTCTCCATTCTGAAGGAAGTCAGCCCTGAGTGCTAACTGGAAGGACAGATCCTGAAGCTGAGGCTCCAAGACTTTGTCCACCTCATGAGAAGACTCCCTGGAAAAGACCCTGATGTTGGGAAAGATGGAGGGCGCAAGGAGAAGGGGACGACAGAGGACGAGATGGTGGGACAGTGTTCTCGAAGCTACCAGCATGAGTTTGCCCAAACTGCGGGAGGCAGTGGAAGACAGGAGTGCCTGACGTGCTCTGGTCCAGGGGGTCATGAAGAGGCGGACACGACTAAACAACAATACAGTGGTACCTCGGGTTAAGTACTTAATTCGTTCTGGAGGTCCGTTCTTAACCTGAAACTGTTCTTAACCTGAAGCACCACTTTAGCTAATGGGGCCTCCTGCTGCTGCCACGCTGCCGGAGCACGATTTCTGTTCTCATCCTGAAGCAAAGTTCTTAACCTGAAGCACTATTTCTGGGTTAGCGGAGTCTGTAACCTGAAGCGTATGTAACCCGAGGGACCACTGTATAATAAATATAATCAGCTATTTGTTGGGAGGTGTTTTACTCCTGACAAAAGAGATGATGAAAGTAGTTTACAATGATCGTTTGCAATACAATTTCTGCTCTGAGTTGTACAGTCTAGAAGACATGACTAGGGCCAGCCCATCCATGAGGCAAGGTGAGGCGGCTGCCTTAGGCAACAGGATGTAGAAGGCAGCCGATTCTGGCCTTTAAAGAATGCATATTATGTAGATAAACTAGCAGGAAGGATTCAAAACTGGCGACACCAGAAATTCACGGAAGACTGGAGTAAATTTACAGACTACTTGAAAAGTATTTGTGAAGATCAGACGACGTTTGTAGGTTTGCAAGAAGTTTTGTGAGGAGTATTATTGGAAGTATTGCAAAAATGGAGAAGGGGAAGGATGATTTGTTAAGAGATGTAAAGGCAATATAAAGTTAAGAAATGCATAAGAACTGGTTAAAACGGTGGATCATCAGAGGTGCTGGTGGAAGTCTAAAAAGATTGTATAAGTGATAAGTTTTGTGGTACATTTTATCATTTATATGTTAAAATCAATTTTAAAAAATTAAAAAAGAATGCATATTATGCGCTACTGCTGCAATGGCGGCAGCGCCAGTTGTGCTCCTTGGAGACAACTTTTTCTACAGCGGCCTCTGGACAAATAGGAGGTGCTGCTGGTCTCCCCCCACCCTTCACTCACCCATTCTTCCCTGGTCTCGCGGGTGGGAGATGGCACCATTTTGTGGCTCGCCTCAGGTGCCAAAATGCCTTGGGCCCACCCTAGAGATTACACACAATGAAAAGGCAACTGTGAGGGAGAAGGATTGTGTCTACACAGACTACACAGAAGTAAGGCTGTAATCCTAGCCCCATCTACTAAGGAGTAAGCCCCACCGAGTTCAAAAGGACTTACTTCTGAGCAGACATTGTTAGGATTGTGAAGTTAGCCAAGTCCAATGGTATCAGTAGGTCTGTTATGAACTTTATTAGTCGCATAAAACCCCAAATAAAAAATATCAGTACTGTACATAAATAATAATAATTACTATGTAACATTCTACTGTGTTATGTACTGAGTTGAATAGGATCCAAACTGCAGCAGTCTGATTGGTCCTAGAACAATAGGATTCAGAATGCAGCAGTCTGATTGGTCCTAGAACAATGCAGCAGTATGATTGGTTGGCAGGAACCACCCAATCATGCTCCAGATAGAAGTGAATCCACAACCTGATTGGCTTACAGTAGAATTCCAGAATTAGCCAATCATGTGCAGCCCATTGTGTAAATAATGTATATAAAGCAGATACTTTGAGGGGGCATTCATTCATTCCTCCTCACCACTATGAGCTGAATAAAGAGCATGAAATCACTTTGCGACTCTGAGTATATTTCATACTGAAACCAGAAATAAGAAATAAAAAGTTCGTATCCAACTAAGTGTTATTATGGGCAGACCCATTGAATTTCATGGATCTAAGCGGTAACCTTATTTATTCATTGGATTATGTATTTAACTTTATCCATTCATTGGATTATGTATTTACAGAGTTGTAGCCAACTGCACTCAGAGCACTGAATTTAAAGGACCTACGTATTTTAGTCCTGTCCATTAATTTCTGAGGCTCTGCTCTAAATCTGGTTGCAATCCCATTAAATGCATAATAGATATACTGTGGAAAGTTCTATTGACACAGTGGTTCCTCCTAACAAGCAATTTTTAGTTAAGAGAGCAGTTTGCGTCACAAAATTATAAGCCGTTTACAAGAAATGCCCAAAGTGGTTAGAACCCTTTGCAAATAATTAGCAATAAGAGATCAATACACCTTAACAGCTACGTGTATTTTTATCTATTTAACAAAAACAACAAAATCACCCCACCAAGTATAAGGACAGTTGAGAACCCTTAGGGGCTAGTCACTTGCCTCTCAGCCCTACATACATACATATATATATACATACATACATACATACATAATTTCTTTGTATGGTGCCTTTCCACAGTTCAAACCATGCTCAAGGCAGCTTACGACATGAAAAAAAAAATACATAACTACAAAATAACATACTCTTATGCAGGACTTTTTTTTTTCCATTGTGAACTCACTAGAAGAGGGTTTGGGAGAATGTGATGCTAATGACCAATACAGTGGTACCTCAGGTTAAGAACTTAATTCATTCCAGAGGTCCGTTCTTAACCTGAAACTGTTCTTAACCTGAAGCACCACTTTAGCTAATGGGGCCTCCTGCTGCCACCACGCCGCCGGAGCATGATTTCTGTTCTCATCCCGAAGCAAAGTTCTTAACCCGAGGTACTATCTCTGGGTTAGCGGAGTCCATAACCTGAAGCACATGTAACCTGAGGTACCACTGTACCAAGATGAAACAAAAAAAATCCTTCCAGTAGCACCTTAAAGACCAACTAAGTTAGTTCTTGGTATGAGCTTTCGTGTGCATGCATACTTCTTCAGATACACACTGAATGCATGCACATGAAAGCTCATACCAAGAACTAACTTAGTTGGTCTTTAAGGTGCTACTGGAAGGAATTTTTTTGTTTTGACTATGGCAGACCAACACGGCTACCTATCTGTAACTGTACCAAGATGGTCCACTAGGCACTGCTTTATGGAAGCGAGATGTGGGCAGTTTACACCCCACAGAAGCGGCGCCTCAACGCCTTCCACATGCACAGCACCAGCAACACTTGGGGCATCACATAGCTGGACAGAATCTCAAAATTCTGAATGATCTCTTCCAAGCCCTCATTCCCATCACGTTCACACTTGTCTCAGTGACATTTACGCTGGCCTGGTCCTGTCCGCAGAATGAAAGGTGGCTTCAGGTACCAGGCCCATTGCCAGACGAACTCTGCATTACAAATATGTTTGAAAACGTGATAAGGGTGGCAACATCAACCTTGCCATGTGGGAATTCCTTGCAAACAATCACAATGTCTGGAGTCTGTCAGGTCCTGTATCCGCAGTAGTGACCTGATACGGAAGGGGGGGGGCATGTCTTCTTCACCTCCTTCTTCGCTACAATATATCAATTTATTTCCAATTGTCAATGTCAAAAGGGACTAAAATCTATAAAATTCATAGAAAATCAACGTGCCAATTTGCTCAATTTCTTTAGGACTCCATGACACCTCCCCTGTCCTCCATAATCCCTCAAGCAAGGTGTCAAGACCCTAATCCTGTCAAATCACTCTGCCAAGCCTTTCCTCCAGGAAATGCCAGTACATGGACCATTGTCTTCTCATCAGGATGTGCTTATCTGCGCATATCTCCAGCTCTGCATATTCCCCCCTCCCTCCTCCATATGTTAATCCTGTGTAACCCAACCTCTTCTTAATGTATTCATGATGTAATCTGTGTAACCCAACCTCTCTTTAATGTATTCATGATGTAACTGGGATGTATTTTGCACTGTATTCTGGGACATGGAGGGAAGTTTCAAAAGTTTATGTCACCCCTTTCTCGCTGTTCAATCTCGCCTTGAACCTGTTGCGCAATAAACTTGGATCTTCTGCAGTTTGCTCCTGTCTCCGGCTGAGCTCATTTTCCTCCGCAGGGACCTGCGGACTTAGTCCGACGAGCTGGGTGGCAGAGCTGCCTCGCACCCAGATTTTTACCGTAACAGACCAGAGGAGGAATGACAGCTGGGAGGAGTGCAGAAAGAAGAAAAGTCACAGTGCATCTGCAGCAGCAAAGATGGATGCCTTCGTCTGCAACAAAACATGTCTCAGCTGCAACAAAACATGTCTCTCCCCCACCACAGCAGGCCCTGTAACTCTCCAAAGGTTTGACTTCACCCCTGTAATAAATGAAAATCTGCCCTAATCCCCTTATGGGGGACACAAGGGCCCTTATAGAGTCCTTTGTAGGTTCTCCATCGGTCGGAGGAAAAAAACAGGCCAACCAGAGAATATTAAGAAGCAAAGCAACTAGTAAGCCTGATCTTTATTGAACTGTTGCAACAGGGTGCCCCCTTCACACGCAGAAGGAGGAGGAGGAACAAGAACAAAGGTGTGGCCGCCCTTATATAGACATTTTAAATTGCCCACCTTGGGAGTCAAAGACTACCCCCAGAAACATCATACCTACATCACAGAAAGGGCGGGCCAAAGCAGAAATCTGAGTGGGTTGTTTACCTCCTGTCTGGCAGGTTACCTGTTAATGCTCACTTGATTGGATACCCTGGGGATGCCTGGCCAGTCTTTTGTAATGATAAGTTCTTAGTTCCTGAGCCACGTCACAGGCTCATCCAGACACAGACATACTCTTAAGGCAGGATTTGTGAAGGAAAAGACAATGGGGAGGCTCTTCCATTTGACCTTGCAGAGAAAACACCTGGTCAGTTTGGGAGTCAAAATGGCTCCATGGCTGCTCTCCTGTGCAGCTTTCAGACATGTGGCCTATATATCTATGTACGTGTTTGCTTGGTCCCTTTATTATATACATAAGACCTTAATTTATTTATTTCCTCCCCACAAAAGCACACTCTTCCATTGTCTCTTGAGAAAAGGTGGCTGAAGGAAGGCAACAGAGAAGCCCATTGAAAGGCCAGCTCAAGAGCTGTGCACCTTCTTGAGCATGGGAAGGTAGGACCAGGTGCTCCACCTTGCCCTCCTTGGAAGAAAAAAATGGAGATATAAATCCATTAATCAAGTTGCCGCCTTAGTGTTTTCCCTGGACTACAACTCCCATCAGCCCCATAGCCAATGGCCGCGGGGGGGGCTGATGGGAGTTGCAGTCCATAACCTCCCCGAAGCTACCAAATTACGGGCGGGAAGGCTGGCGGCGGCCTACAACCGGAAGCAGCCGCTCTAGGAGATGCCCTTCCGCGGGGATCGATGGCGTGTTTCCCCGCCCGCCTCTTTACCCGCGCTGCTCTATAGACGTCTCCTCCTCCTCCTCTCCCCCCCCCACCACCGACGTCCGTGTGCGTCCTCCGCGCGTGCGCACTCTCCCTCCCCTGCTACGGCGGCGTCGTCGTCGTCGTCGGGCCTTCCCGCCATTTTGTCTGACGGGACGCGGCGCCCGCTTTTTTTTTTCATGAGGGGAAGAGCGGCGGCGGCGGCTCCTCTGCTCCTCCTCCTCCTCCTGCCCTTTCCGTCGCGCTTGGCTTCAAGGCTCCATGGCAGCTGCGGCCGCTGAGGGGAGCGACACCTCGGCTGCGGGGGGGGACGACGCGGCGGCGGCGCTCCTCCTTCCTTCGTGCCCCCTCAGCGGGGGCAAAGCGGCGGGGGCCGCCTCACCGGCCGGCTCGACGCGCCGCCTCAGCGACCTTCGGGTGATCGACCTGCGGGCCGAGCTGAAGCGCCGCAATTTGGACACCGGCGGCAACAAGAGCGTCCTCCTCGAGCGCCTCCGCAGCGTGAGTTGTGAGGCGGGGGGGGGGGCCGAGGCTCTTTTTCTCCCTCGTCTCGTGAAGGCCTGGTTGGGGGGGGGTCGAAAACATGGAGGTTATGGAAGGGGGGGGAGCACAAACCACCATCCCCACCCGCGGTTTCTCGTCGTGTGTGGTTTCCCCCCCCCCCGTTTGCTTCTGAAAAACGGAGAGAGGAAGCCCCCCCCCCCGACGATAATACTCTGTGTATATAGGGCGGTGTATAAATCCAAGAAATGAATAAAATATAGAAGGGGGGGGTCCAGGTTCTTGCCCCTCCCCCGTATTCCTGTGTCTCTCTCTCCCCCCCCCCCACCCCGCATATAAATTCAATAATATATAAGCGTAAACATAAAAATAAACGGAAGCATATAAATTCGCCGAATAAATAAAATATAAACGGAAACATGGAAGGGAGGGGGGAGTCCAGGTTCTTGCCCTTCCCCCGTATTCCTGTGTGTCCCCCCCCCCGCATATAAATTCACCGAATAAATACAATATAAACGGAAACATGGAAGGGGGGGAATCCAGGTTCTTGCCCCTCCATTTTCCTATTTTTCTCCTCGTATATAAACTCAATAAATAAAAATATAAACGGGAACGTGGAAAGGGGGGGGAGTCCAGTTTCTTGCCCCTCCCCCGTATTCCTGTGTGTCTCCCCCCCCCTCACGCGCATATAAATTCAATAATATATAAACGGAAACATGGAAGGTGGGGGGGAATCCCCCTCCCCCACTTGACTGTGTGTCTCCCCACCCCCACATATAAATTCAATAAATAAAATAAATTATAAACATTGAAGAGCGGTGGGGGGGTCCATTTTCTTGCTCCCCCCATTTTACTGTGTCTCCCCACCATCACCCGCATTTGCTTCTGGGGAAAAGGGTGTTGGGGGGGAGGGTTTTTCCTTTTATTTTTCCCTTCACCCCCCTCCCCCCCACCCTGATTCTTCTTGTTTTTCTAATGGCGCAGCTGTTTTTGCTTTTTCCACCTTGGGGAAAAGGCTACAGATGTGAACTTGTTTTCCTTGACTCTGAAGTAAATTGGGGGAGGGGGGAGGACCCCCCCTATTTTTTTGTTTTCACACCCGCACATCATCATCATTGCTTCGGGGTCCGTAGTGACGTGAAGACGCGGGGGTTTTGGGGGGTGGGGATTAATTCTGTTTTTAAGTTTTAAAAACCGTATATCTCTTTTGACGCCTTGGGCTCCAATAATTATAGTAGTAATTTTATTATTTATATGCCGTCCATATGGGTTGTCCCAGCCACCACTCCAGGCCACTTACAACGAAATAGGAAAACACAGAAAAAACCCTCAGACATTTAGAAACCTCCCTGTAAATATAAATGCTAACACTGTATTTACTGGTTTTTCCTGGTGCCCACATCCCTAGTTCCCCTTAAGCAAATGAGAGCTTGGTGGGTGTCCCCCCTCTCTGATATTTGCTTTGTTTTTCTTTTTCAGTTATGTACCTTGTGTGCCTCCCTGGGGGCGGGGTGTAAATGTTAATTGTAAACACTTAATATTACTGTTTTCCCAGGTGCTCACATCCCCAGTGCCCCATAAGCAAATGATATGTGGGGAGGGGGGCTGTTTATCCCCCTCCCCCACCTATTTGCTTTTGTTTTTTAATCATATATCTCGCTTGCCACCCTGGGCTCCTCGGGGAGGAGTAAAAATTAAATGATATTCATACTGTGTTGTTGTTATTCCGGACCTTCACATCCATAGTGACCCCTGAAGTAAATAAGATGATGGGTTGGGGGTGGAATTAAGTGGGTGAGATTATGATGATGGGATTTACTGGCTGGATGTGGGGAGAAGGAGGCTTCTAAACCTGGTGCAGCATTACATGATGGTAACGTAAATGAGATGGATTTTTCCAGGAAGGGGGTGGTGATGATGATAATAATAATGATGACAGGGTTTGGATTATGGTGAGGATGGAGAAGATGGTGATGCGATTTGGGGGGGGGGTGCAGAACGGAGTCTCCTTTTTATAGAAAACCAGATGACCCTAAAGTAAATGAGGCAGGTTTGGGGTTGCTGCAGGCGGCAGGATGGGATTCAGGAATGGAATCTTACAGTAGAATGAAGGTGATAGACTTTTGAGGGGGGTCCTAAATCTGGGGTTGGATTATGGCAAATGAGATGAGGGAGTATTGGGGTTTCGGGTAGGATAATGGGAACAAGAAAAGGAATAAAAAAAGAGGGAGAGTTATGGCTTTGGTTTCCTGCAAGGGGGAGCCGGAAGTAGACTTCTAAATAGGTGATTGGATGATTCAGAAGTAAATATGTGATTGGGGTTCTTTCAGGGCAGCAGGGATTGAGTGGAATCAAAGGAAAGAAGGTGGGGCTAAAGATTGATAACAGTGAAATAATTATTTATACCCCACCCTACCCAGCCAAGACCGGGCTCAGGGCAGCTAACACCAGGTATAAAAACAATTGATTAAAATACAACTTAAAAACAAGATTAAAATACAACATTAAGATGCAGCCTCATTTCAGTAGAAACTCAAATCAAAAACTTTTTGGGGATAAAAACGTCAAATCTTCACCAAGGCCAACTATCCAGACTGGTCTTACGTGGGCCAAAAAAAAAAGCCAGGGAAGTCCCCAGATAGGAGTTCCATCACAGAAGGAGAAAAGGAAAACGAGGGGGGGAGAGGAGGGGATCAAGTTGATTCCAAGCCAAAGGCCAGGCAGAACAACTCTGTCTTACAGGCCCTGCGAAAAGAAATCAGATCCTGCAGGGCCCTGGTCTCATGAGACAGAGTGTTCCCATAGGTCCCATAGGTACGAGGGTCCTAGGCCGTCAAGGGCTTTAAAGGTCAAAACCAGCAAATTAAGTAAGAAAGGATTTTGGTTTCTGTAGGGGGAAGAAGATGGGATTGAGGGGTGGAATTAAAAGGAGGGAGAAGGAGGTGGTGTTGGGGTTTGTCAGTTGTGGGGCGGGGGGCTCCTACAGATGGGATCAGATGATGGTGATCCTATGCTGCTTGTCATCCAAGGATCACAAGGCGACTTACAATATAAAAACACAAAAGTTCACACCACAGTAACAAACGAAAACAATACCCGCAATACAGTCATGTGAAGGATGGGAGAGAACTGGGGAGGGGATTGAGGGTCAAATGACAAGACAGAAAGGGAAAATAGGCAGGTGGGGGGGGAGAGAGAAGTAGGTTGAATGATGGTGAAGTCAATGAGATGATAAGGAATTGGGTAGAATTAAAGGGAGCAAGGTGCTGGTGATGGGACTGGCTGGGGTGGAGAAGGCTCCTTTTAAAAGACAGATAAGATGACCCAGAGGTAAATGAGATGAGGGGCGCTGGGGTTGCTGTGGGGTAGATGATGAGAGAATGAGATCATAGAGTGGGTGGAATCACAAGGAAGGAGAAAGTAACGAAGAGGGGATTTTCTATGGGAAGAAGGCACTTGAAGTTGGGATTGGACGACACTGTACTGAAATAACTGAAATCACAATAATAACTGAAATGAAAGGGGGATTGGGGTTACTCCAGGGGGGAGAGGGAGGAAGAAAAAAGAATTTGGGAGGGGGGAAAGAGAGGAGGGGATTAAGAGGCGGTTTCAAAGGGAAGAAGGCAGTGATGGACAGGGGGGATGTGTTTGGGATCTGTTTGTGGCAGGGGCGAGAAGAGAGAAATAGGGAGTGGGAGAAGTGGGGTGGCAAGTAGGAATGCGCTTTGAGGAAGGCCAGATGATGGGAGGAGGAAGAAAAAGAGCATGTTAAAATGGAAAATACAGAAGGTGCTGTGGGGGACCCCTGACCATTAGGTCCAGTCGTGACCGACTCTGGGGTTGTGGCGCTCATCTCACTTTACTGGCCGAGGGAGCCGGCGTACAGCTTCCGGGTCATGTGGCCAGCATGACTAAGCCGCTTCTGGCGAATCAGAGCAGCGCACGGAAACACCATTTACCTTCCCTCTGGAGTGGTACCTATTTATCTACTTGCACTTTGACGTGCTTTCGAACTGCTAGGTTGGCAGGAGCAGGGACCGAGCAACGGGAGCTCACCCCGTCGCAGGTCCTAGGCTCTGTGGTTTAACCCACAGTGCCACCCGCGTCCCTTGCTGTGGGGGTAGGAAGTGGTTAATTGTCCTGAGTAAGAGTGGTGAAATTTAGGGATGCAGTGAAAGGTGTACATCACGAAGACAGAATGAATACTGCCTTTTTTGAATGCAGGGCAGACTTGGCGGTGCTGAGCTTCCTTGCAGAGAATCCTACAAAATGTGCAAGTAATATAAAATAAGACATTTGCTGTTTCTGAAATGCACACAATCTTTTCTTCCTAATAGACCATTGAGGAAGAAGGGGGAAATCCTGATGAAATTCCTGTGGTGGCAGAGAGCCCCGGCAAGAGAACTCCCAAAAGAACAGTGAAAGGTATGGAATGGCATGGATGTTCTGGCACTTGGCCCTCTTGCAGATTGAATTTGCTTTTTTACCTTGTGAACAGCTGTTCTCTTTCTAGACCAGCTCGTTAGCGTGTGCAGATTTTGTGCTAGTTTAGATTTTCTGGGTCAGCTATACGAATATTTTATTTAGTTATTTGCAAAATGGGTAGCATGTATAAGTTTGGGCACCTAGATTTAAATGTTTTCCACTTCCCTCAACTCATATCTCTCTCTCTTTATTCGGTGTCTATTAGATTGTAAGACTTGAGGGCAGGGCCGTGTGTGTGTGTGTCATTCATTCATATATATATATATATATATATATATATATATATATATACACACATATATACACACACACGCACACACATATATATATAAAACTTTGCATAGTGCCTGGAAAACACCTGATGAGCCTCCAATCTGTTTGCTGGTTTTTAGGGCGTAAGCCAGAGGAAGAAGGTGGAGAAGATAACGGGTTGGAGGAAAACTCGAGAGATGAACAGGTAAGGGGAAGGAGGAAAGTGATTTAGTGTTCCTTACAAGCTCTGTTTTCAAGCTACAGGCATTGCAGTTTCCTTTTTTATTTAACCCCCCCACCCCACCCCCTTTACAGGAGGATATTGAAGCAAGTTCAGATAACATCCAGGATATGGATGTGATGGATATTAGCATTTTAGACGAAGCCGAAATAGATAACACCAGTGCTGTTGATTGTGGAGATGACTATAGCTCTGAGAACCTTCTCGACTCTGACAAAGATAACATTGATGCGGAAATGAAAGAACTTCCTGAACAGCTAATGGAAAGCGAGGTCAGTAATTGTTTGGTGGCATCTCCTCTTGTGGTGCAAACCCAAGATTTGTGCTGGTGAATTGTGTGGAAAATTCAGCCCTGCACACCCCAGTCTAATCACTATTCTTCCCTTGGAGTGTGTGGGTGTGTTTGGTTCAAACAGCACGCACAGCCCTCTTAACCGTCACAGGTAGTCCCTCTTCCTCACTTTGTGTCCTTATGTGACAACATTGTGTTGCCCACACCTTCACTTCAGAATTTGGAATGTTTGCAAACATTTTGTGGTTCGGTACAGAAGGGAACGCTGGCTGGTAACAGTTAACTCTTTGTGTGACTTCCTATATCATCGCTTCAAGCGCCGGTAGCATTTTTAGTCTGCAAGGAATAACTTTTTTTCTTCTCTTAGGAGAATGGTGAAGAACTTGATGATCTGCTTGACGCTCCTTCACCTGGTTTAACTGCAGTGAAGGTAATGTACCTGTCTCTTGATCAACACCTGTCAGCTTGATCATATTCTGGAGCCCTGAGCTAGCAAATTACTTTGCTGTAGTTGTTGTAATAGAGACTGTGTTTTGATGTTGGCTTAACCTAATATTTAGCTTCCATGCAAGCCGAATCAAAAGGTTTCTGAGCTCCTCATTTCCTAGTGTGAATGGTAACCTCAGTGCATCAGTGCTGGGACTGATTTAAATCAAGGCAATGCGTTGTACCCAACATTTGTCAATTCAGAATAGACCTGTTGAAATTAAGGCACGTGACTAGCAGCCGTGACCATTTGTGACAATAGCTATGAGAGTATAGGAACTTTCAAACTTGGCATGTTGGCCTTTGCTTCTTTTTCCATTCTTGTTCCTTTCTGCTTCCCTATATTGACCCAACAGACAATAATGAAATGTTTGTGACTGATAGTTTGAAGCAAGATCTGATAGTGACTAGATAAACTAGAGCAGACTATTTTCACAAGGTGAAAATTGCTTGTGCCTAACAGGTAAAATTGTAAACATTCATATGTTAAAAGCTATCAGATTGGCTTCTCCTTGATATAGAAAAGTATCTTATCCCCATTAATCTGGCTGGGGTACCGATTCAGGTTAGAGATTATCTGTAGAGCTAAAATATACAAGCTTATCCTCATATTCGTGGGGTTTACGTTCTGGGCCCCACACTTTGGCGAGGCCCACGTAAAGCATTTCGGCACTGCACAATTCTGCATCAATCAGACATGCATAAATTGGTCATTGCCTATATTCAACATTATTTACTATTAACCAAATTATTATTCAAGAGAAACTTGTTATCTGGTGTAAGCCATGCTTGGAGTTGGTAAAATTAATTGATAAAATGATAAAATTAATGGATGTGACTAACTCGATTCTATGCTGAATAGGACCTAGTTGGATTCAGCCCTCTGTGTTTTTAATTGAGTATTTATTTTCTGTCCTGTTTAAAGCTGGAAGCTGATGGCCAAGAAGGATAATTTTACTTGCCACAGCAAATATCACATACTTTTCCTATCTATGGTAATTGTAGAGAGGAACCAAAAAAAGTAATAGGACCTCAGAGCCATTGCTGCTTAACTACTGGAAATCTTATTCAGAGATTTTTAACAGAGGTTTCCCCACACAATTCATGTAAGTTATAGTATATTCATATCCATAAGGCCTAGAAACATCCACATAGTTTTACGTACCGTATTTTTCGCCCTATAGGACACACTTTTTCCTCTCCAAAAATGAAGGGGAAATGTGTGTGCGTCCTATGGGGCGAATGCAGGCTTCAGGCAGCTCTGCGCAACCCTAGGGCGCTTGGCGCGAAGTTGCACCGGTCTCCCAAGGGTTGCGCAGAGCTGCCTGCATTCCGAAGCCTGGGGCGCGCCCGGGCTTTGCGCAGCTCTCCGCAAGCCTGGGGAGACCGGCGCGACTTCCCGCCGGGCTCCCTAGGCTTGTGGATAGCAGGCTGTTCTCGGGGCTGGGGTCGGGGGAAGCTCCCTAGGGACGTCCTATGGGGCGAAAAATATGGTAATAATCCCGCTTCATTCTACCTTGGTCAGCCCACACCTAGAATCCTGTGTTCCGTTCTGGGCACTACAATTTAAGGATATCCACAAGCTAGAACATGTGCAGAGGAGGGTGACCAAGATGAGGAACAGAACAGTTCGGGGAGTTGGTGTATTTAGCCTTAAGAGGAGACTGATAGCCATTTTCAAATATCTAAAGGGCTGTCCCGTGGAAGATGGAAACGACCCAAACTAAGTTACAAAAAGGAAGATTCCGACTAAATATCAGGAAGTACTTTGTGACAGTAAGAGCTGTTAGACAGTGGAACAGACTCCCAGAAGAGGTGGGGGCTTCTCCTTCCTTGGAGGTTTTTAAGCAGAGGTTGGATGGCCGTCTGCCATGGATCCTTTAGTTGGGATTCCTGCGTTACAGGGGGTTGGGCTAGATGACCCTCGGGTCCCTTCCAACTCTATACAGTGGTACCTCGGGTTAAGTACTTAATTCGTTCCAGAGGCCCGTTCTTAACCTGAAAGTGTTCTTAACCTGAAGCACCACTTTAGCTAATGGGGCCTCCTGCTGCTGCCACGCTGCCGGAGCACAATTTCTGTTCTCATCCTGAAGCAAAGTTCTTAACCCGAGGTACTATTTCTGGGTTAGCGGAGTCTGTAACCTGAAGCGTATGTAACCTAAAGCTAATGTAACCCAAGGTCCCACTGTACTGTAATTCTATGATTCTGAGCAATTATAACCAGCTTTGCAGAAATCGTAGGCTCTTTGGAAATTATAAATTTATTTCACAGCTGAAATAAATTACTGCATTGAATTTGCTTCCTGTATTGGGACAATAGTTATGGGCCTAAATCCTATCCACAATCTTTGACACACACTCTAGTTTCCATCTCCTAAGCCTGAAATAATTACACATTCTACCCTTATTTGCCTCTCCCTCTGTTATTTTTCTAGAGCTAAAATTTATGTTGGAAGCTTCTTGGGCTTGAGGCCATTCGTGTTTATACTCTGTAAAGTAAGGTGTCTAACTTTGTGGCTGTTTTTAAGACACTGAAAAATGTAATGCGGGAAACTGGGGAAACCTTTAAAGACTCATGTAACCTTTGTGCTGGGCTTCTTCCTTTGCTGCAACAAATAAACCAGGGGTCTGCAAACTTTTTCAGTAGGTGGGCAGTCCACTGACCCTCAGACTTCGTGGGGGGCCGGACTATTATTTTTTTTGGGGGGGATGAACAAATTCATATGCCCCACCAATAACCCAGAGATGCATTTTAAATAAAAGGGCACATTCTACTCATGTAAAAACACACTGATTCCCAGACCGTCTGCAGGCCGGATTTAGAAAGGTGATTTGGCCGGATACGGCCCCCGGGCCTTAGTTTACCTACCCATGAAATAAACTATCATGCCTACTGGCTGCTGATTTGCTTCTTTGCTTGACTGAAGTCTCTTGTTTTGTGACCGATCAAAGATCTGCAGGGCTAGACTGTAGCGAAGGTGGAAAATGCTTTAAGTAGCAGACCCCAATATTTGTCCTTTTAGCCATCATTCCTCTGCTGCCTGGGGCTGTTGGTACAGTCGTACCGTTCGACTTCCAAAACGTTCAGAAACCAAAGCACGGCTTCTGATTGGCTGCAGGAAGCTCCTGCAGCCAATCGGAAGCCCATCGGATGTTCGATTCCAAAGAACGGTTGCAAACCGAAACACTCACTTCCAGGTTTGCGGCGTTCGGGAGCCAAAACATCTGAGTACCAAGGCGTTTGGGATCCAAGGCACAACTATAGTTGGAAGTTCAACAGCATCTGGAGGGATACAAGTTCCCTGCAATAGGGGATCGCCTTGCTTGGATTCAACCGTCTCTTTGGTGCAGAACTCTACATATTAATGCATACTATTGATTGATTGATCTTTATTAGGGCCATTGGCCCGTCACACGACAGTTTCCCATACCACCATAATGTACTTGAACCTCCAAATTTAAAACCGCCAAAACTTACAAAAAAACAGACAAGAACCAAAGCAAAACAAAAACAAAAGACCAACATCATACATTACAACAAATTTGTAGCATAAACATCGCCCTCTGCTCATAAATTAATAGAAGACATCAATGGTGATATCACCTAATTACATCCTAAAATATAGATCATGGTTTAAAGGGATTATCCGAGCCACACAGGAGTCCGTTTCTCTTCTTTAGGGATAGGACGCTGATCAAGAATCTGGCAACCATGAGTGATCTTAGGGGGTCATCATCATTTAATAGATATTTCAGTTTGGCTTCAGTCGTATCATCGGCAATTCCCTTAAGATATTGAGCAAGAAACTTGCTCCTGGCCGATAAGTGAAAAGCACAGTCAAGAATTATGTGATGCAACGATTCCGGTGCCCCACAATTACAATCACATAAGAGCGATATCTGTCCATTGGAGAATCTATTTCTCAGCACGTTCGATGGGAAAGCATACTATTGCACTTTAACGCAGCACAGGAAGCCCTCATCCTACAGGGGGGTTGCATTCTGGGGATTGGCCCTGAAGCAAAAAAAATTATAGTGAAAACACATTAGGTGCAATGGCAGGTGGGATTGCTGAAGTCATTTCCCCCCCATCCTCTTTATTTTATTTTTTATTTTTTTGCCAAGTTTATAATACTGAGTGTGCACAAGTTAAATGTGCATAGGTTGTGGGCTTACTGTATGAACTACTTCAGACCTTTTCTTTTTTTTGCACCATTTAACACACAACCTTTTCTTCTTTCAGGACTTGGGAGAGCAACGTTCAGAGCCAGGTACCTTTCGATTAATTTCTTCTAGCTGATTTTTAAAATGAGGTGGAGAAAAGGCCCAGGACTTTCACTAACTAGACTCCTTACATTACTGAGTAGTCAACAATCCGCGTCATTCCAAAGTTCATAAAGATTTTAAACCTACGGTAACCCTTATTGCTAGCTCTGAGAAGTAACGCCTTTCGTTTCGCAGTTGCTTCCTCTAGACCTGAAATGTTCTTTTTTTAAAAGAGAAAAATAATAATAATCTCTATTTAGCTTCACAAATGCACTAGAAGAAATGTTAGCATCGCATATGAAAACAAAAGATTTCTACCTATAGCACAGATTGTAATATATGATTGTGTGATCGGGGAGAATAGTGAAGGCAGTTTAAAAGTTATCATAGGGGAAATACAGTGTTTTTAAGTGAGTTACGGCGTAACAGAAGAAGGAAGACAAGAGGTTCTACTTGGAAATTCCATAATACTGTTTCCTTTCTTGGACTTTCACATGTTCACACCATCAGAAGATGTTCCAGTTGACATATTGGACCGCCCTGCCTTAAACAAAAAGAGAGAAAGCAATTCAGAATTTGAAATGGAATTTTGTGTTCTTTGATTCATTTCTATTTAAGCCTCTTGGAATTTGGGAAGAACAAACCTCTTGAAGACTTGTCAAGGACGAGCCAGAAGGTTTTCATTAAACTAATAGGGTCGTTTTCTTCTTCATAACTTATGATCTTGCTATAATGAACCATGTCTAGTTAGCGTTAGGCATTTGAATGTGGTATACCCAAGGGGTTTTCCAGTCTCTGTGTAGCCTTAGCCGTTCTCTCAGTGTTAAGTCTGGCAGCCATGCCCGTTCCGCATTTGTCTTTGCTGTGTTTCCCTGGTGATTAAACCTTGTGCCATTCTATTCCTGTTAAATCCATAGAAAATGAGAAAATGCTCGACATTTTGGGTGACACTTGTAAATCTGAGCCCCTTAAAGAAGAAGCTCCTGAAGCAGAGCAGGCACAGGAAGAGAATATCTCGTTGCTGGTCAAACAGGAAGCCCAGGAAGAGGAAGACGCACTTGCCACTGCCGTCGCTCAGTCGGACGAAGAGCTTTTAGATACGGACAGCCAGTCAGGCCAGGCTGCGGCCAAGAGCGAGGAGGATGAAGCGAAGCACTTAGTGGTAGCGAAAGGGGAGCCGAGTGAAGAGACAGTAGAGGAAGCTAACCTGGACTCTGACTCTTTAGCAGTAGAGAGCAGGTGTGGTGGAGGAGGAGGAGGAGGAGAAGGAAGTGGTGAGAGTAGCAAAGCAGCCCAAACTCTGGAAGCCAGTAGTGAGGAAACTGCGGAGAAGGACGCAGGTTTCCAGGTGGTTAGCCAAGATGCCGAGAAGATGGAAGCCAAGGCTAATTGTGAGGAAGAGTCCTCTGCCCAAGAGGGTGGTGATCAGAACACGAGGTTTGTTTTTTCTCCGTTTTAGACCAGATGCTCTCTTTTTCTTTTTTTAAAAAAATCTCGTTGGTCTGTAAGAGATCAGGGTCACTGTTTTTCTTCATATTGGCCTGCAAGCGTACTGAAATTCTGTTACCCTATTATAAAAGCCATCTTTTAGGTTTTGTTTTCCCCCTTCCCCATGTACAATTTAAAAAAACAACAACCCAGAAAGGTTTGATTTCTTTTTTACAACCTTCAGAGGTTGTTTTCTTAAATCTTTGCCTTTAATTGTCTGTAAGATGTTCTGTCTTTAAGGTTTACTTCCCGTACCTATCTTAGCAAGATGTTTTCCATTGTTGGCTTTTCTTATTTTTATTTTCTTTTTTATACAACTAATTCTGGTAGGTATTGAGTTCTAGTGTACTATATATATATCTATTATATTAATTTGCCTTATTTTCTTTCCTGATTGGTTTTTCTTTTCTTTTTCTCCTTCTTTCTCCTTTAGTTCTGAGGAGATCAAAGATGAAAAGCCAGCTTCCAAAGAGGAGAAAGGTATATGTTTTTAAAAATTGGTGCCTGTGCATAGGCAGAACTCAGCCTTCCTTTGATGCTATTTGATTTATTTATTTAGAATAACGGACACGACTTCGTCTTTCTTGGCGTGCTTAACATGAGTCATGCAATAGCCAAAAAAAAAAAAAAAGTTAATGCAATTCTGGGCTGCATCATCAGACATCTAGCGTCATAGTACTGCTCTATTTTGCCTTGGCTAGACTCCCACCTTGGGTTCTTGGTCCGATTCTGGGAACCCCTTACATAGAATATTGGAATGTGTGCAGAGGAGGATTATCAGAATGATCAAGGGTCTGGAAACCAAGCCTTATGAGGAACAGTTGAAGGAGTTGGATATGTTTAGCCTGGTGGGGGGGAATAGAGAGTTGATAGAAAAGCCATCTTCAGATATCTGAAGGGCTGTCACTTGGAAGATGGAACAAGCTTGTTTTCTGCTCCAGAGGGGATAGGACTGGGAGCAATGGATTCATATGAAAGAATATTCTGGCTAAACGTTGGGAAGACCTTTCTAACAGTAATAGCTGCGTGTCAGTGGAACAGAACTCCCCTTTACTGGATGTTTTCAAGGAGAGATTGGATGGCCATCTGACAGGGATTCTTTAGCTGTGATTCCTGCATTGGACTTGGAAGGGACACAAAGGATAATCCAATGCCACAAAAATTCTGTGATTCTACTCCTGAGTATGACTGCAACAGCAACGAAAGATGGCGCAAGCTTCTACCGGTCGCCCAATACCAGATGATAATTGTTTATTTTCAGTCGTCAAAGGCCATCACGAAACTGAAATGCAACCTTGGGACCAGATGCCTCTCGTCCTAGCTACTGTTGCACTCTGAAATATCTAATTTACCTGGCTGCCTTCCCATAATACTAATATGCCTAGAAGGGAGCCATTCCCAGAGCCCCTGGCCATAACTCACAGAGTTTAGTTGCTGTTTTCCCTGTCATGAAAGAGGAAGGTTAAGGGCCAAAGCTCAGTGACAGAGCACCTCTTTTGAATGCAGAAAGCCCCAACGGAATTCATGACATCTCCAGTTGGGGCTGGGATAAACTCCTGGTCTAGAGCCCTGGAAGGCTGTTGCCAGTCAGTGTAGGCAACCCTGAGCTAATTGGACCAACTTCCTATGCCAGGCCTTGCTAAAAAGGAGCTGTGTCCACCCAGTGTGGCTGGGGTATATGGGGGCTTCAGGTGTATCACCTGTTGAGAAACTGGCCCCCAAAAAGGCATCAGCTGGAAGCGTGGGGTCCCCTGGGGGAATTTTCTGATCCTGCCAGTTGTTTTGCCTCTCTAGATGTTTTCTCAAAAAAGCTCATACCAAGAACTAACTTAGTTGGTCTTTAAGGTGCTACTGGAAGGAAATTTTTTTTGTTTTGACTATGGCAGACCAACACGGCTACCTATCTGTAACTAGATGTTTTCTCTTGAGAGTAGTTGTGCTGTGCCTTATGTTACAGGATTTCTCATTAACTTGGGGAAACTATTAACTCTTTTTTTAACTCACTGTATTTTAACTCACTTTTTTTTTAACTCACTGTATGTAAAAGAAGGGACGCGGGTGGCGCTGTGGGTAAAACCTCAGCGCCTAGGGCTTGCCGATCGCATGGTCGGCGGTTCGAATCCCCGCGGCAGGGTGAGCTCCCGTCTTTCGGTCCCAGCTCCTGCCCACCTAGCAGTTCGAAAGCACCCCTAAGGGCAAGTAGATAGGTAGCGCTTTATAGCGGGAAGATAAACGGCGTTTCCGTGTGCTGCGCTGGTGCTGGCTCGCCAGAGCAGCTTTGTCACACTGGCCACGTGACCCGGAAGTGTCTCTGGACAGCGCTGGCCCCCGGCCTCTTAAGTGAGATGGGTGCACAACCCTAGAGTCGGACACGACTGGCCCGTACGGGCAGGGGTACCTTTATTTAAAAGATGATGATAATAGTAATAATAGATTGCCCTTAGAAGAAGCCATCTCAGAATAGGCCCTGTTGAATATTTTCCAAGACAGTAACGCTCACACACTTATCAAAGAGCTTATAACCCACCTACTCTCAGCAGCCAGGAACATCATAGCCAGACACTGGAGAGACCTGCCAGGAGTGAACGTGGACCACTGGTACCAAATCGTATGGGAAACAGCCTTACTAGGAAAGCTAAGCAACAGATTGAAACTAACACGGGGACAAAAGGAGATGCCTTCGACCCGGTGTGGGTCCTCTTTATTATGCACACAGCCCAACAACAAGAACCCACCAAAAGCATACGAATTGATATGGATGACTTGACCTAACAAACCCCTTCCCTTTCAGCTGCAGTCAACTGAAGGCAACCCTAGCCTCCCCCTCCCGACCTCTCTCACTGCCAGTGAAAACTAATGAATGGAAAGAGAATCTACCCAAGTGATGCTGACACATAAACCTCACACATACACTTAATAAAAGAATGCAAGTTTACCACCACACGTCCCACTACTCTCCCCACCTTTCTTCTCCCCCGACCTTATACTGTATACTACATTAACACCTTGCATCAAATGTAAATGACCTGTAGAGAAAATTCTGAAATGGAGACAGCACATGTACAATTGAAACACAAGAAAATCCTTTAATGAAAACTCTTAGAAAGAAAGAAAATGGACTCATCAAGTCTGGGAACTCATTCTAGGGGCGAAGTACAAAATGACTTTTGGCCACATCAGTCGAGCCACTTCTTCCTCGTGGAAGTGACAATGTAGCTATGCCTCCCTCTAATGGGGAAGAGCCTGATTTGGACGCTCTGTGAGTGTGTGTGTGTGTGTGTGAGAGAGAGAGATCCAGAGACTCAGGTTTTTGAAATTCTGCTCTAGGCTTCCTCCAGAATTCCTCTTAGCAGCTCTACTCCCCCACCAGCAATCTCCCCCCCCCTGCAAAAACAGTGAACCCCAGGAATAACAAAGTGAGAAACTGGACACGTGGAATGGGCCCAGTGGTACCCCGCAAGACGAACGCCTCGGAAGACGAAAAACTTGCTAGACGAAGGAGTTTTTCGTTTTCTTAGCCGCTTCGCAAGACGCATTTCCCTGTGGGCTTGCTTCGCAAAACGAAGCTTGCCCCGCAAGCTCCGGGGATAGCGGGGAAGCGCATCGCGTCTTCCCCACTGTCCCCGGACCTCTTTCGAACCAAGGGGCAGCAACAGGGAGAAGCGATTCTCCCCGCTGCCCCTTCCCTTGCTTTAAAACAGGTCCGGGGACAGAGGGGAAGGCGCGCGCCCGGAGATTGCGGGGCTGGCAACGGGGAGAAGCAATCTTCTCCCCGCCGCCCCTTGCTTTAAACAGGTCTGGGGACAGAGGGGAAGGCGCGCGGCGCTTCCCCTCTGTCCCCTGACGGTCTCCATAGGAACGCATTGATTGATTTTCAATGCATTCCTATGGGAAACCTTGCTTCGCAAGACGAAAAACTCGCAAGAAGAAAAAACTTGCGGAACGAATTAATTTCGTCTTGCGAGGCACCACTCTATTTCCCACCAAACAAAGAGTTTCCACGTTTCCACGAATGCATGTTGAGTGTCGGCAACCCCAGGCACATTTTGTAAATGTCCAGAAACCCATGGTCAGTCCCCACTAGCGTGTATAAACGAGACTGTCAAGTGTTTGCAGTGAGTATCTGACAAGTGGGGATGTGCACCGGTGAAGGCGGTTCTTCTGGGATTACTACCAAATTTTGGGATGTTGGGGTCTTAATGTGCCTTTTCTCCAGGTTAGATTTCCTAGGGCTGCATTTCCCCTTCCAGAGGTGGGGGTGGGCTGCCTTGTCGTGCTAAATATGCTAGAAACACCTTCCTGTTTCCACGTAGGCCGCAGCGCTACCACAACTGGTCGGAACTTCTGGGTGAGCGGCCTCGCTTCCACCACCCGAGCAACAGACTTGAAGAACCTCTTTAGCAAATATGGGAAAGTAAGGCTGCATTGATTATTGTTGAAGCCTTGTGATGGAGAGACAAGTTGAGGGCCTGTAATAAAATGGTGCAGAGTATCATTAACCCTTAACAAGAGTGACCTTGTTCAGGGTTCCTGCCAGGCAGAGGGCCTTCTCGGTAGTGGCGCCCTCCCTGTGGAACACCCTCCCACCAGATGTCAAAGAGAACAATGCCTACCAGACTTTTAGAAGACATCTGAAGGCAGCCCTGTTTAGGGAAGCTTTTAATGTTTGATGTATTACAGTATTTTAATATTTTTTGGAAGCCGCCCAGAGTGGCTGGGGAAAGCCCAGCCAGATCGGCGGGGTATAAATAATATATTATTATTAATATACATTCGACTTCCATTTTCCTATTTTTGTTTTCTGGCATTTGGAGTTTCTGGCTACTTTTAAAAGATTTTTTTTAAAAAACATTGAATTTGTTATAAAAATGTAAAGGAAAGGCAGTAATATAGAAGGACATTTCATGAAGCATAGCAATATCAACAGGCCCAGCAATGAATATAAATTTTATTAGATGATTCCGAAAGTACAGTTTTTGTCCCACAGTGGTTAGCCAGGTGGCCAGCCTGTGACCTGTAATTGTTTTCTTCATCAGAAGAAAACTTAACGAAGCTGTACCATGTGTCTTAAAATTTGTCTAGTCCAGATCCCTTTCCCAGTGGTTTTAGGATTTTGTGGTAGCTCTTCGTTCAGCACTATAGGGGATTCTGGCTACTTAGCATGAAGTCCTCATTGGGTTGGTTTTTGTGTGGGGGGGGGTGTCCCTCTTAGAGTTTTCTTTTTAAAATATGTGTTTGCTTCGGCCAACTCCAGATCGTGCTGATATCTCTGTTTCTCCGAGCCCCACTGAGCTCCATTCAGCACTCCCCACTTGCATTTACTATTACAATGAAGGCTGTAGAAAATTGCTGCTTGCAAGTGAACAGAGTTATGCCTGTGAGTTATGCTACTGCATACGACAGAACGGAATAAGTCACAATGTCCTATTACAGGCTGTTTGCTTTTGAGTCTTTGGCAACCCCCCACTTTCCTTTTGTGTATGTACCAAGTAACCCAACTGGCTTTTCTTTCTGCAAAGAGAACTGGTCACTTGACACCAAGCTGTGGCTAAGTTTATTCTAAATATATGTCCTTCCTTTCTTCAAGGTGGTTGGTGCAAAAGTGGTGACTAACGCTCGGAGTCCAGGAGCGCGCTGCTACGGCTTTGTGACAATGTCCACAGCTGAAGAAGTGACAAAATGCATTGCCAATTGCCACAAAACAGAATTACATGGGAAAATAATATCTGTTGAAAGAGTAAGTGGTGGTT